>NC_073303.1:254602454-254752454 GCF_027595985.1 Sorex araneus
AAATAAAAAAAAAAAAATCTGTGTTCAAAATGATGGCAAGTGTCAATAGATTGTAACTACCTAGAGCATTCAGATTTTTAAAATCCAGTGGGTGGTTGTTGTTAGAAATGCGCTGAAGCCTGAAGACATTCTATGTATATGTATGCAACACTGTATCACTGTCATCCCATTGTTCATCGATTTGCTAGAGCGGGCACCAGTAACATCGCCATTGTGAGACTTGATGTTACTGTTTTTGGCATATTGAATATGCCACGGGTAGCTTGCCAGGCTCTGCCGCGCAGGTGGGATACTCTCGGTAAGCTTGCCGGGCTCTCCAAGAGGGATGGAGAAATCAAACCCAGGTTGGTGGCATGCAAGGCAAACACCCTACCCCCTGTGCTATCACTCCAGTACTATGTATGTAAGATGAAAAAGTCTTTTATTTTTATTTACTTATTTATTTATTTATTGCTTTTTATGGTCACACCTGGTGATGCACAGGAGTTACTCCTGGCTCATGCACTCAGAAATTACTCCTGGCGGTGCTCAGGGGATGATATGGAGTGCTGGGAATCGAACGCGTGTCGGAAGTGTGCAAGGCAAATGCTCTACCTGCTGTGCTATCGCTCCAGCCCCCAAAAAGTCTTTTATTGTCCCTAAGGAAAGGGGTTCACAGGTAGGCTAAGCATCTGCATCCTTGACAATAAACCAACAAGCAAATGAACGAAACCATCCCAAATTTTATATCAAGTATTTCCCCGTGTCCTAAACAAAATTCTGTTTCTACTTGGTGAAGGTGGTGGAAAGACAGGAGAGGGGCAAAGCAATATAGTTAAGAAACATTTTTTTCATCTTTGACATCTTTGAGTGATCAATATCGGGCTCATACTATTTACTTTGATTCTCACACATTTGATTCTCTTGTTATTCTCTAAAGGGTGTTTTATTAGGTTACGGATACTTTTAAACAGTCATTTAATTTTCTACCTGCTTTTTGAGACCAGAGAATCACAAACAAATCTATTTAACCTCTAGGCTTAAACTCAAGGTAAAGATAATTTTAAAATAATATTTTGGGCTGCTCTGCTGACCACATGCAAAGAACATCATTAAAGGTCAGTCAAAATTAATGTGGAGATTACCAAGTGTCAGAAGTTATTTCGCAGAAGCTGCAGAATATGTTTGCCATCTGATTTGGTGGAATATCTATTACAAATGGGAAAAAAAAACCCTCAGTGGTTTTTTGCAGAATCCCATTTTCTTAATAGGAAATTGATGAATGACAGCATCTGGCAGGAAGAAAAAAGCATATGGTCTAACTAACTGTTTCTATAGAGGTTAAAAACAGCTTTGGAATTTCTCTGGTTGCCATTGTGATTGACAGACCATCAAATAAATCATTCACTTTTCCTCCCCCCCACCCACTGGTCCCATGTACTGACAGAGACACGAGGGGGAAATCAGCAGTGTGGTGCATGAGAAATTAGACATGCAATGCCCATTAACATAAATGGATTTTTTTTGCACCTAATTCCCTACACACCCTGCAAAGAACCTGCCCGCAGGACATGGCGCATGCATGTTTTCTTGTTCTTTCTATTTATCATTTTTAATTATTAATTTCCTATATAATTGGTTTCTTTAGAGAATGAAATGCCTAGTAGGTTATCGAAAACATGGTTTCGGAGTCTTGGGGCTTAATGCTGCAAAAAAAAAAAGATGGGCTGATAGTGAAAGATGTTATGGTATGTAATACAAACAATGGAGACGAGGCGGAGAGGTCTTGAATGAAGTTGGGCTAATTAAACAATTCTCAGGGTTGAGATTCTCGCTCCCTTCTCCTGGGTCTACTGCCAATCATCTCATCTTGGGGGACTGCACGGCGCTGCCCTTGCTCCAGTCCCACTGCAGCAGAACCTGCAAATTACTTACCAAATATTTTCACTACACAAAACACACGATGTTTTCAACTCACTTATCCTCTCTCTCTCCCTCTTCTCTCTTTCTCCTTCTCTATTACTTTTATCTTCCTTCCTTCCTCCCTTCCTCCCTTTCTCCTTCACTTCCTCCCTCCCTTCCTTCCTTCTCTTTCTCTTGCTTTTTCAATCCCCTTTTCCTTTCTCCATTCCTCCTTTTCTCCCTCCCTCCCTTCCTTCCTTCCTTCCTTCCTTCCTTCCTTCCTTCCTTCCTTCCTTCCTTCCTTCCTTCCTTCCTTCCTTCCTTCCTTCCTTCCTCCCTCCCTCCCTCTCCTCCCTCCCTCCCTCCCTCCCTCCCTCCCTCCCTCCCTCCCTTCCTTCCTCCCTCCCTCCCTCCCTCCCTCCCTCCCTTCCTTCCTTCCTCCCTCCCTCCCTCCCTCCCTCCCTCCCTCCCTCCCTCCCTCCCTCCCTCCCTCCCTCCCTCCCTTCCTTCCTTCCTTCCTTCCTTCCTTCCTTCCTTCCTTTCCTCCCTCCCTCCCTCCCTCCCTCCCTTCCCTCCCTCCCTCCCTCCCTCCCTTCCTCCCTCCCTTCCCTCCCTCCCTCCCTCCCTCCCTCCCTCCCTTCCTTCCTTCCTTCCTTCCTTCCTTCCTTCCTTCCTTCCTTCCTTCCTTCCTTCCTTCCTCCCTTCCTCCCTTCCTTCTTTCCTTCCTTCCTTCCTTCCTCCCTTCCTCCCTCCCTTCCCTCCCTCCCTCCCTCCCTCCCTTCCTTCCTTCCTTCCTTCCTTCCTTCCTTCCTTCCTTCCTTCCTTCCTTCCTTCCTTCCTTCCTTCCTTCCTTTCTTCCATTCCTCCCTCCCTCCCTTCCTTCCTTTCTTCCTTCCCTCCCTCCATCCTTCCCTCCGTCCCTTCCTTCCTTCCTTCCTTCCTTCCTTCCTTCCTTCCTTCCTTCCTTCCTTCCTTCCTTCCTTCCTTCCTTCCTTCCTTCCTTCCTTCCTTCCTTCCTTCCTTCCTTCCTTCCTTTCCTTCCTTCCTTCCTCCTCATCCATTGATGCTTAGGGCTACTCTGTGCTCAAGGATCGCTCCTGTCAGGCTCAGGGGAACATATGTGGTGCCAGGGATTGAACCCGAGTTGGCTGTGTGCAAGGCAAGTGCCCTACTGGCAGTGCTATCCTCCCAGTTCACAGAACTCCTTTTGTTATTTGTTCCTTGTTCCTTTGGGGTGGTTTGTGTTTGGGGCCACAACCTGCCCAGCTCAAGAGCTATTCCTGGGTAGATGTTCAGTTGTGTTGCTTTACATTGGAGAATACCTAAGGTATTTTCAGAATTCCCTGGAGGTCTGTACAAAGAGGAGAAAGTGCTTGGGGTAGAAGGGAGATTCTGAGGTCAGAGAAACAAAACATGAGCTTTCAGGAAATAACAAAAGTTTTCAGGAAATAAAAAAGAAAACAGGAGCTGCTAGCTGGGAGCAGAAGCAGTAGTACATAAAGCAGGGCATTTGCCCTGGATACAATGACCTGGGTTCGGTCCCCAGCACCACATAAACTCCCAGACTGCCAGGAATAATTCCAGAGCACAGAGCCAGGAGTAACCCCTGAGAACCACAGGATGTGGCCTAACAAACAAACAAATCTGCCCAGATCTGAAATACTACAAAGGTCTGAGGAGTGCATCCCTTTGAAATGCAAATCTTAAACTCTTTAGGGAAGGAGAAACTGAGGCCCCACCCAGATGCAGAATTGCAAGGCCCCAAGCCAATTAACTTGTACTACCAACAAAACTCCAGAAAAAAACCCTTTGGAGGAATTGTATACCACCTCCTCCTAAAAGTCTCCAGGGTTTGCTCTTTTCAGCCCGTGTTCTCCCTTGAACAGTACAAATGCCTCTTTGCTGGCTTCTTTGCTGACTTTTTCAAGCACATGTTCTTTAAAACATTTTAAAATATATATACTTTTTGAATCATGTTCTTTCTTGAACCGGTATCTTTCAAGTCATCTCTCTAAATTTCTTTCCATCATAAATAGTCTGTATCAGCATTTTCCTCCTCTGGAATTCTTTTATGCACAGGAAGATGATGGATGCAGAAGGAGGAGGAGGAAGAAGAAAGAATAAGGAAGAAGGAAGAAGAAGGAAGAGGAGGAGCAGGAGGAGGAGAAGGAGGAAGAGATGGAGGAGCAGGAGGAGGAGGAGGAGAGGGAAGGATCAAAAGGAAGAGGAGGAAGGATCAGAAGGAAAAGAAGAAGAAGAAGGAGGAGAAGGAGAAGGAGGAGGAGGAGGAAGAGGAGGAGGAGGAAGAGGAGGAGGAGGAGAAGGAGGAAGAGGAAAGATGAGAAGGAAAAGAAGAAGGAGGAGGAGGAAGGATCAGAGGGAGGAGGAGGAAGGATGAGAAGGAAAAGAAGAAGGAGGAGGAGGAAGGATCAGAAGGAGGAGGAGGAAGGATGAGAAGGAAAAGAAGAAGGGGGAGGAGGAGGAGGAGAAGGAGAAGAAGAAGAAGAACAAGAAGAAGAAGAAGAAGAAGGGGGAGGAGGAGGAGGAGGAGGAGGAGGAGGAGAGGGAAGGATCAAAAGGAAGAGGAGGAAGGATCAGAAGGAAAAGAAGAATAAGAAGGAGGAGAAGGAGAAGGAGGAAGAGGAGGAGGAGGAAGAGGAAGAGCAGGAGGAGGAAGAGCAGGAGGAGGAAGAGGAGGAGGTGAAGTAGCAGCAGCATCAATTTCTCCCTCCAGCCTGATTCCATAACTGCCCGAGTCCTCAGGTGATCAGGTGCGGTTCCCACTTTAAGCAGGACAGGTGGGCTTCAGGCATGGCTTGACAGCTCCCTGTGGGACTGTCAGGGCATGAGTGTCCATGCCATGTAGATGCTCATAACTGCCTTTACTGGGGTCCTGACCCCCGTGGCCAAGGTGGGCTGAGCAGACAGCTGAAAGCCCTCTATTCTCAGGGCTCCCTCCCGGCTTCCCGACTCTACCAAGCCACTTGCAACAACAACTATTTGTTTATTTTCTATTACTTTTCTTTTTTGGGGGTGCGAGGGCACTCTCCTGTGGGCTCAGGGCACACTACTGGTGCTACCCGAGGGACCAACAGTGCTGGGGATGGAATCCAGTGTTCCCACATGCTAGGTCTTCCCCCCAGCCCTGCAGAGTTATCTTCTTGGCTCCCAACTGGCTTTCTTTACTGGGAGAATTGGGTACCCAAGTTGAACCTGCAAAGCAAATGGGAGCAAGGCATATAATTTATCGGGGCCGGAGCGATAGCACAGCGGGTAGAGCGTTTGCCTTGCATGCAGCTGACCCGGGTTCGATCCCCGGCATCCCATATGGTCCCCCAAGCACCGCCAGGAGTCATTCCTGAGTGCAGAGCCAGGAGTAACCCCTGAGCATCGCTGGGTGTGACCCAAAAAGCAAAAAAAAAAAAAAAAAAAAGGCATATAAGTTATCACATTTCAGCATTTCAGATAGATCATCAGTTCACAGGTGTCTTTTTTTTAGGGGGGGATAGGTGGGTGAACTAGGCACAGTAAAAGGAGCCCTTTATAATGAATTCTCTCTAGTCTTATAGTTGGGGGACTTGGTTGAGGGGAAACACGCAGGGTTTCCATGGACTTGTATCAAGATGATCGTATTTAAGAAAATAACAAGTAACAGAGCATATATAATATTCTAGTTCTGTCTCACAAATGCTTAATGTGCATTTAAGCCATTCAGTTAGAATCTAGCCCAGCGGGGTGGAGGGGGGCAAAATTAATTTAGTATAGCATAGCAAATCTCTAGCAAGATGACAAACGTTTCTTTTTCCCGATCTTTGTTTCTCTGATTGCTATTTTGAAAGCTTTTTTTTTTTTTTAGTGAATGTAAAATAGGTATTGCCTTACTTAAGACATACCTGAGATTAGGTTCTTTAAAAAAACAACAATTTTGTCCATATCCAGCCATGCTCAGGGATCACTCCTGGCAGTGCTCAGGGAAAACTGCCTTTTCTTTCTTTTTTCTTTGTTGTTAATATATCTATAGTTATTTTCCCAAAACTCAATTCTGAACAAGTGCAGGTAGACTTCAACATATATTCATATAATTGATATCATAGAAGAATTGCTGACTACAACAACGAATCAAAACTTTGTCACCTGCACCTCTCCATAATTTAAGATCAATTTATACAGAATGAAAGCTGCCTTTTCTAAGGATTCGGAGAAACTTCCTAGATTGTGTTGAGCTAACTCCCCCGATAGAGAGCTAGTGTAGAGAAGCTCTCTCCATCAGTGACAGCCAGAATGAAAATTTTCACTTACTCTGCTTTAGAACTTCTTTCTCAAAAAAAACCAAAAAAAAAAAAAAAAAACAACAAAAAAAGGGGGCTGGAGCGATAGCACAGCGGGTAGGGCGTTTGCCTTGCACGCGGCCGACCCGGGTTCGAATCCCAGCATCCCATATAGTCCTCTGAGCACCACCAGGAGTGATTCCTGAGTGTAGAACCAGGAGTAACCCCTGTGCATCGCCGGGTGTGACCCAAAAGCAAAAAAAAACAAAAAAAAAAGAACTTCTTTCTGCCTCTGAGACAGACTCAGAAGATCTTGACCCGGATCTCAGTTCTGTCACGTACCAAGTGTGTAATGTTAGACAAAACAGAGAGCTCCCTTGTCTGGAGCCTAATTCTATGCTTTAAAAATCAGGAGGCTGATTTTTCTCCATTTGCTCTAGTGGGCACCAGTAACGTCTCCATGGTGAGACTTGTTGTTACGTGGCGTATTGAATATGCCATGGGGAGCTTGCCAGGCTCTGCCGTGTAGGTGGGATACTCTCAGTAGCTTGCTCTCTGAGAGGGATGGAGGAATCGAACCTGGGTCGGCCGTGTGCGAGGCAAACGCCTTAGCCACTGTGCTACCGCTCCAGCCCAATTATCCAGGAAAAAGTGGGTGGTTTTGAAGAACACTTCAGTGAAACCCTGCTCAAACCTTGTTTTGCTTGCTATTATTTATTCTCAGTCTCAGACTTGTTTGAGGCGACATAAACATTAAAAACTTATAAAGATAGCTGATATGAAAATATCTAGGCAGAACAAAATTATATGTATATTTTTATCGCAATTATACAATATAGGTTAATCACTTAGAGGAACATTGGGAAGGAACACGAAACTCTGAAAATAGATATTTAGAGTGGTATCCTAATGAGCCACCATTTCGCTCTTATTAAGTTTCAGTAAACTTTTCAAAATGTTTTTATATCACAAGTAATGCATTCCTATCTGTTTATTTTTAAGTCTTTCTCTGAGTGCCAAGTTTCATTTTATTTAAAGAGAATGCTCTGTGGGATTCTCCCATCCTGCTTATCATTGATTTTGTTTGTTTGTTTGTTTGTTTGTTTTTGTGTGGGGGCCACATCAAGGAGTGCTCAGGGATTACTCTTGGCTCTGTGCTCAGAGACCACTTTTAGCAGGGCACAGGGGATCAAATGAGCAGCCAGGGATTGAACCAGGGTCAGCAGCATGCAAGGCAAGCCTTGACCCCCTGTACTAGCTCTCTAGCCCAGCTATCATTGCTTTACTCACTTTTTCTTTTGACACAAAAGAGGGAACATCATGCATCGCTCATATTCTGTCAATATATCATGTTCGTAAATTCTAGAAGAGAGTTCTACAACCTCTAATGGTATAGATATAAAAATGCAATCTATCAAGGATGAAATCATCCCCTAACTTAGGGAAGATGTTTAAAATGTTTTTTAACTATTTATATTCCATTGTGTATATGTACCAAATTAACTCTTTTTTTTTCAATGATTTCTCTCTCTCTCTCTCTCTCTTTTTTGTACTTGAACTAATCTAGGAACTACAGATTGTTATCTGTGTATTTCCTATTTTGAAGTTGTTTTCAGCATTTCTCACCCTGCCATGTTTTTTATACTGCACCCTTTTATATTTAAACTTAAAGATAACCATAGCAGGGCTGGAGCAATAGCACAGCGGGTAGGGCATTTGCCTTGCACATGGCTGACCTGGGTTTGATTCCCAGCATCCCATAGGGTCCCCTGAGCACTGCCAGGGGTAATTCCTGAGTGTAGAGCCAAAAGTAACCCCTGTGCATTGCTGGGTGTGACTCAAAAAGCAATAAAAATAAAAATAATAAAAAATTAAACATAGCTAGGAGTAATCATAGTTAAAAGGGAGCCCCTTATTATCATAACAGACACATTAGTGAGAAATATGAGTGAGCAATACATATCACACTCTTCCCATCCCCTACCTAGGTGTGCACAGAATCATAAAGACAGAATAAAACCACCTGTTAAATTTGTCAGAACTCTGAGAAGGCATCAAATGTTTGCAGCCACCAAGCAAATGCACAATCCCATAGAAAACAACTATAAAGTTGGTAGGAAGACTTGGTGGCATTCGTTACAAGGCAGTGACCCCATCTCCTTGGCCCTGGTACTAGAGGAAGTGGAACAGACCCTCTTTGGCAAGAATTGTGCTTTTTTTTTCCTCTCTGGAGACGACTTGAAGGACTGACACGAGGCACCTGTCTTTCTGTCACCTGAATGAGAACTCACTCTCCGTAGCAGAGCTGCAGGCACCTCTCAGAAGCACTGTGAGGCAAATGAAATAACCCATAGCCACCTGAAGCAAAAAATAAACAAATCACGCAAAACAACCTGATTGATGGATCCGACAGAGCACCGAAGACCTTCGAGGAAAACTTGGGGAGCTTCCTGGAAAAATGAGGTGACTGAGAAGCTGCTGGTATATATTCTAGAAGTTAGAACATAAAGGTCATGCTCAGGGTAGAAAACTCAAGCTCAGAAATCACCTAAGAAGGCTTTAGCTCTCTCTTCTTGTTGATCTCTGGGCTGAGTGGGTTGAATACCAACACGAATAAGATAACTGAGCAGTCAATGGGAGAGCTAAGAATTTATTTATTTATTTATTTATTTATTTAATGAGCCAGACAGAGAGAGACAGACATAGAAAGATCACACGCATCTGTGGAATATAAAGTAACAGAATGGAAGACTAACACCCAAGAGGAGTAGAGATAAGGACCAGGAGGTCTGCTCCACAGCTTGGAAACTGGCCTCATATACTGGGGGAAAAGGCAGCTGAGATAGAGAAGGGAACACTAAGTAGAGGATGTCAGGAGGACCCATTCGGGTTGAAAGATGTGAGCTGAAAGTAGACTATAGACTAAACATGAAGGCCGCTCAATACCTCTATTGCAAACTACAACACCCAACAGGAGAGAGAACAAAAGGGAATGCCCTGCCGCAGAGGCAGGGTGGGGTAGTGGGGGAAGGGGTGGGGGTGGTGAGAGGGATACTGGGATCATTGGTGGAGGTGAATGGGCCCTGGTGGAGGGATGGGTAAATGATCACTCTATGACTGAAATGCAAACACAAAAGTTCATAAGTTTGTAAGTGTACCTCACGGTGATTCACTAATAAATTTTTTTTTTAAATAGAGCTAAGAATTTATAGGTGTGTCCCAGTACAGAATCAGCCTGCATAGGCCATCCTTTTACGTTATCTTTGCTTTCTTGTTTTGTTTTAATATTTTTATTCTCTTCCTCTTCCCCTTGCTCCTTCTGGTCCTTATGAAAATCTCTATCAACCTCTACCTGAAAATAATGAAAGGAATAAAGATTTCACTTAGGCAGTATAAACCTTACAACATTTCAGAGGCTGCAGGTCAACTGTTTTTAAGAAAGAAAAGACTGCAATTTCCAGTTTTCCAGTTTTCAGAGAAGATTAGGAGATGTGCAAAGAACACATGAGAACATAATTCATCCATGGGAGAGATTAAAAACATGATCCTTGAGAAGTGCTCATATTACACTTACTAGGCAAAGATTTTAACTCAGCTTCCAAATATTCTTGGTGAACTTAGAAGAACTACAGAGGCAATAATAAATAAATAAGTAAAAAGCAAAATGCAAGCACAGTATCCATGAGAATGGTGTATATACAGAAAACACCATTAAAGAGACTGAAATTGTAAAATAAAATTAGCTGGACTTTTTTTTTTCTTTTTGGGCCACACCTCGTGATGCTCAGGGGTTACTCCTAGCTCTGCATCTCAGGAATTACTCCTGGCGGTGCTCGGAGGATCATATAGGATGCTGGGAATCGAACCCGGTTCGGCCGCGTGCAAGGCAACCGCCCTACTCGTTGTGCTATTGCTCCAGCCCCTCAACTGGACTTTTTTGGAAGAAATTTTTTATTTTTATTGAATCACTGTGTGATTGACCCTTACACAGCCGTGCATGATTAGGTTTCTTCCACAGTGTTCCAAAACCCATTCCTCACAACTGGAAATTCTGGACCTGAAAATACACCATGATCAAAATGAAAAACTCACTACAAGATTCCCTAGAGCATCCTTGAGCCATCAAAAGAAAGGCTCTGCCACATTAAAGGGACATTCATTCAAAGGATTCAGTCTGACTGGGGAGGAAGAAAGACAAAAGACGAAACAATGAAGAGAGCATAAGAGACTTGGGAGAGCAGTACAAAGATTTAGCAAATTAAGCCCCCCCAAATGGGGTCAGGGCGGTGTCTTAGCAGGGATGTGCGTGCCTCAGATGTGTGAGGACTTGAGTTTAACTCTGGGCACAGAAACATAATTAAGCCAAGTTAACACTGTAGCACTGTCATCCTGTTCATGGATTTGCTGTAGTGGGCACCAGTAACGTCTCCCTTGTGAGACTTGTTATTACTGTTTTTGGTATATCGAATACTCCACAGGTAGCTTGCCAGGCTCTGCCAATGGGGTGGGATACTCTCGGTAGCTTGCCGGGCTCTCCGAGAGGGATGGAGGACTCGAACCCGGGTCGGCCTTGTGCAAGGCAAACGCTCTACCCGCTGTACTATCGGTCCAGTCCAAGTGAAATAAATAATAAAAACACATG
This sequence comes from Sorex araneus, assembly GCF_027595985.1. Classification (NCBI taxonomy): domain Eukaryota; kingdom Metazoa; phylum Chordata; class Mammalia; order Eulipotyphla; family Soricidae; genus Sorex; species Sorex araneus. The sequence continues at coordinate 254,613,246 of NC_073303.1, forward strand.
CGCTCAACCAAGAACTGAAGAATTAAGGATGAGGTCTGAAGGCACTGAGCATCTGGAACCAAAGATAGGAGTATGCAATCTATGCACGAGCAAGTGGGGAGACACATGTCATCAGAGGGGATTGTGCTATATCTGGGGTACAGGATCTCCAAATTCAAAAATGAAAATGGGGAAAAGAGGGGATTCTTACAGAGTTGTGCATCTTGAGGGGCAAGGGGCCCCCCTGCTGCCAGGACTTCTGTGCCAATGGAGATGTCTGGACCCATACTTTCTGATCTGGGAAACAATTACAGCAGTGGGGGGAATGATGGAAGGACTAAGCAAAAAAGCATTCAAGGGGCAGATAGCACAGCAGGTAGGGCACTTGCCTTGCACGTGGCAGACCCAGATTTGATCCCTGGCATCCCACATGGGCCACCTGAGCTCACTCTGAGTAATTCCTGAGTGAAGAGCCATGAGTAAGCCCTGAGCACTGCCAAGTTTAGCTCCACCCCACCTCTGCTCCCAAGAAAGAACCATTTGGATTAAAACCCCCACAAGGTGGTTTCACTAGCTCCTCACTCTCAGTGACTCTGAGCATTTGGGGGGTTGTATTTTCTTTTGCTTCTTTGTGCTAAATAAAATTTCCATTACTGGAGCAAGAGAGCATGAAAGGCAACTGTCTTGAATGCCGCCAACCCAGGTTCAATCCCTGGCACCCCATTTAATTGTGTTGAGCACCACCAGGAAGGATCCCTGAATGCAGAGCCAGCTAAGAGTAAACCCTGAGCCCTTGCTCAGGTATGATTCAAAAAAAGCAAATAAATAAATAAAATACATTCCATTTCCATTGCTATTCTACCTGGAATGTCGTGAGTGAATTCTTCACACTCATAGATAACGACCAGTTCATAATGTCTTCACTTCTTTCATAACGAGCTTAGGTGATGAGTTTCTTATATATTCATTTTTGCAATGTTCTTCTTAGGTTTTACCCCCAAGTCAAGAGTAACACAAGCAAAAATCAACAAACAGGGCTCTATCAAACTAAAGTTCCAACATAAAGAAGTAAATTATCACCAAAGGAGCAATAAACCCATTGAAAGGAAGAAATCATTGCCAACAATATACTCAACAAATAGGTAATCAATAAGGATCTCATACATCTCAACTAAAAAATTTATATAATTAAAAATAGCAGAGAAGCCAAGAGTGGCCACTGTACCCCCACTAAGTCTGTTAGGGTGGGCCCTCTGAAATAGAAGTAAATAAAAATAGCAGAGGAAGTAAATAGATGGTTTTGCAAAGAAGTCCTACAGGTGACAAAAATGAAAAACTGAAAAATGGAAAATCAAAACCACAATGGAATATCATTCTTCAGTCCTCAAAATTGCTTTCATCAAAAACACAAATATAGTCAAAGTCAGTGAGAAAATAGAGGAAAGAAAAACCCTCACAGACAGTGGGTAGGTGTATAAATAGGCATGACCACTATGAAAATCATATGGTGGTCCCTCAAAAAAACCAAAAATTAAACATACAATTGGGCATTTTCACAGCAAAGAGAACAAAATAACCCATCAATAAAGATTGATGCTTATCTGCTTCCTCAGCATTCATTGTTTTATTCTTTAACCAAGACAAGGAAGAAATATAAATTTTGTTTGCATAGACAACGCAATCATGCTATTTGCAACAGTCTTGAGGACAGTATGCTAAGGGAAATAAGACAGACACTAATAAATGCTGTATGATTTCACATCTATGTGAAATTTGAAAGAAATGAAGGTAGACAGTTATAATCACAGAGATAAAATTTAAGAGAAATAAATGAGCTACTACCTAATCACTTTCATTACTAAGTACCTTAATGTATCTTTAAGGAGTAGGACCCATATATTCAAGGTTTTAGTTGCATATGGGCTGGAGCAATAGCCCAGCGGGTAGGGTGTTCGCCTTGCACAGGGCCGACCCGGGTTCGATTCCTCCGCCCTCTCAGAGAGCCTGGCAAGCTACCAAGAGTATCTCACCTGCACGACAGAGCCTGGCAAGCTCCCTGTGGCATATTTGATATGCCAAAAACAGTAACAACAAGTCTCACATGGAGACGTTACTGGTGCCCGCTCGAGCGAATTGATGAGCAACGGGATGATAATGACAGTGACGGTGAATCTTCTATTGATGATCTTTAGGTTACAATCCCAGTCAACATATTTGAACACTACACTATTTTGGTCTTCATTTTTTCCCCCCAGAGAAAGCAGGTGGCACGGGGAGGTATTTAAAAGATCTTTGTTTTGTGTTTGCTATTGTTATTTTTTCTTATCATTGGGGTATGACCTCAACTTTGAGAAAACATATCTATCAAAGAGCAATAAAATGGAATGTATCATTTGCTTTATTTCTGGCCAAGCGCACGTATGAGAGATTGCTGTGTTCTTTGAACTCATTTGCCAGTGAAGAAACCAGTTACTGTGTAAATGACCAAGCCTGGTAATTCCTGAATCCTGGGGTTCATGAACTCAGCAGCTGTGATCTCAGTTTTAAGCATTCATCATAGGATTTTGTCAGTAGACACTAGTCTAGGACAGTCCCCATGAAGGAGTTGGAAACACACAACTGAAAGAAAATCCCAATCACAATCTATGTCTGTTGTATAGTTGGGTATTTTTAGTTTCCTGTTGCCATAGTAGCTACACATGAGAACAAGGACATAAACTAAGACATTAGAGCTATGATCCACCATAAACTAAGATTTTATGACACCGAGCATGCTATCAACTTGCATGATTACCAGTCTTGCTAGTGGTCTTGGAATTATAACCTTGTTAAAAATAAAGCAACGTCATTTATCATACCGCTAACTGTACATAATTTATTGCTCATGAAAAAGCATCAGATTGACACCTGGTAATGGTGAAGTTATTTTCTTTGCAACACAGAGCACGGCCGTGGGTGGTCAGAGCCAAATATGTAGATGAAATTAGAGAAATTTGTTCCATTATTCTAACATCACTCAACAAAATCATCTGAGAGGTGACAATTTTTTACCACTTCATCTGGAGGTTTGCACACGACTTGGATGAGGTATCTGAGACTGGGAGTTTTCCCAAATGAAATCCAAAACTTGTAGATTAAACTCGCTATGGTAATGCTGGTCACCTCAGTTCTAAATGGAACTAAAAGCGCTTTTATCAGCGGCTATATCTGCATTCAAATTTAGGAATGTGAATAAAATATTTTAAGTTTTTAAAGAAGAAAAGAAAGCGACCCATTAAAAAAAAGAATCTTCTACGAAGATATCTATTATAAAAAAAATAAAGGCAATCACTCTAATGGTTTTACTTGACCTGAAAAGTGAAGCACATTTGAACATTAATAGACCCCTTGTACGTGTAATCTTGGAACTTCTGATTAAAAGTATCAAAGCTTCAGAATATGTAAGATTTTAAAACCATAATGTCTTTTGTTTGAAATAGCACTTTCTTTCTAATAGCGAAGAAAATTTGACCAACATATAACTAGGTTTAACTCTGAGGCAAATTCTAAAGCTTTTAAAAAATTTGTCGAGATTATGTGCATATAAAAATCTTAGCATATTGGGGACAAAAAGATAGTACAGCGACAAGGTGCTTGCCTTGCACTGTCCTGGACTGAGCTGTGTTCCCCCTAGCCCCCACCTGGCTCCCTTTGCACCAAGAGGAGCTGGTGATCTCAGAATTATAACCTTCTTTAAAAAATAAAGCCACATAATTTATCATACCTCTAGCTGCATGTAATTATTTTTTTTTCCTTTTTGGGTCACACCTGGTGATGCACAGGGGTCAATCCTGGCTCATGCACTCAGGAACTACCCCTGGCAGTGCTCAGGGGACCCTATGGGATGCTGGGATATGAACCCAGGTCGGCCGAGTGCAAGGCAAACGCCCTATTCGTTGTGCTATCACTCCAGCCCTGCTGCACGTAATTCTTGAGCACAGAACCAGGCATAACCCCTGAGCATTGCCAGGTGTGGCTCCCAAATCAAGAAGCACTGTAGTACTGTAGCACTGTTGTCCCATTGTTCATCGATGTGCTCGAGCGGGCACCAGTAACATCTCCACTGTGAGACTTGTTACTGTTTTTGCCATATCGAATATGCCACAGGGAGCTTGCCAGGCTCTGCCGTGCAGGCGGGATACTCTTGGTAGCTTGCCGGACTCTCCGAGAAGGATGGAGGAATCGAACCCAGGTCGGCCGCATGCAAGGCAAACGCCCTACTCTCTGTGCTATCGCTCCAGCCCAAACCAAGAAGCAAACAAACAAAAATCTAAGTATAAATGAACAGCTCCAAACTAGAGAACTGAGAAGGGATATCCTTTTCTAGATACAGTAGTTTGTCATTATTCAATCATATCATTAATTTATAAAATTTTAAGTATGTTTTTATTCCTTAATGCACCCAGTATCTTATTTCTGGCTTTGACTGCTGACATGTACTGGGCATAAAGTCCGAAGAGCCCAGGATAGACTGGATGACTCCAAACATTTTTCCTCAAAGGAGTTTTCAAAATCAAAACCCATCAGGGCACAGGAGGATTTCAAGACTATTTTTGCCAATATCCATTATTTTTCACATTATTCTAGGTTATATTTCATGTACTATCCAATTCCCTAAAGTGCTTACATTTATTTACTTGGACTTTGTCCAGAATTCCAAGTTTCCATCAACCAAAATAATTTAGTAGAGTGTGCCAACAATTCTTGCTGGCACCCCTTGGTCTCCTTCAAAAATAAGTGAGTAATGAAGAGAAAACTACTTCCTATTTCCTCCTCTGTCCTGGTTTCCTTCTCCCTCACATCCCGAGGATTTATTATCATTGAAATAATTTGATTTTAAAAAAAATTTGGAAAAAGGGGCTGGAGCAATAGCACAGTGGGTAGGGCATTTGCTTTGCACGTGGCTGACCCAGGTTCAGTTCCCAGAATCCCATATGGTCCCCCGAGCACCGCTAGGAGTAATTCCTGAGTGCATGATCCAGGAGTAACCAATGTTCATTTCCAAGTGTAATCCAAAAACAAACAAATAAATAAATAAATAAATTTTGGGAAAAAAGTTAGACATCTCTCTGTGTTTGAGAACACATTGAGAACTCCATTTTGGAGATCTCATTATTGGCACATCTCTTAGATTCTCTCTGAGCCTTCAAAAATTAGATTTTTGGCTTACTTTATCTTTTTTCCTCCAAAAATTGGGGTTGTTGATGATTCACGGCACCTAGTATATGTGACTTTTCAACAAAAGTCACTATATTTTGAGGTCAAGTTTATAGACGTTAGAGAATCACTGTATCACTCTATCACTGTCATCCTGTTGTTCATGGATTTACTCAAGCGGGCACCAGTAACATCTCCATTCGTCCCAGCCCTGAGATTTTAGCAGCCTCTTCTTACTCATCTTTCCCAACGATTGGAGGCTCTTTCAGGGTCAAGGGAGTGAGACCTGTTATTGTTACTGTATTTGGCATATTGAATATGCCACGGGGAGCTTGCCCAGGCTCTTTTGTGAGGGCGGGATACTCTTGGTAGCTTGCCCGGTTCTCCAAGAGGGACAGAGAATGTATATCAGAGAATACAAGCAAGTATGTTAAAACCAAACACGTGTGCTGCTTTTGGCACACCAGTGGCCTAGACTATAGACTAATCAGAACATATCATTCTCTTTGAATCCTGAACCTGTCAGTTGTTTGGGCAAGTAACTTCTCTGGGTCTGATTTTTTTTTCTTAAATGGGGGAATATACCAACTCCATAGGGTTGTCAGAAAAACTGCATGATATCTCTTTTGAGCATGGGGCCAGGAGCAATCCCTGATTACTGATGGGTGTGGCCCCGAACCAAATCCAAACCAAAACCAACAGAAGAAAAAATGATATAGTATGTATATACAACATAATCTAGGTAAAGAATTCAGTTGTACATAGCTATACATGTTAATTGCAAAATATCAGGAAAAAAATATCCAATCATTGTATTAGAAACTGCAGAAAATGTCTACCCTTTCTTCACGAACAGTCTGGACCTAACAGCCTCCCCAAATCATGGTATTGGCTTTATAAGTAACATGAGAATATGGCTTCCTTAAAAGCCGAGACAGTAGTTCATTCCTGCCTATTTCTAGCCTAACAACTTTCGAAAGCCAGACCAGTGACAGTTCTGCTTAAAATGTTCCCTTGAAATCCGAGTCTTTACATTCGAAATACTTCCTAACTCTTGACTATGCATTCAAGGCTGTCATTGTTAAGACTCTGGAGAATCCAAGCTGCCGAGTCCACCGATATCCTTCATTATCCAAAATTATACAGCAGTTTCAGCACTGCGCAGGCTGTATCCCCGGCTCTTTGTTAGGATCTTTATTGGCCTTAAAGAGCGTACCTCAACCCTCCAGAACACAGCTTGGGTTTTTAAGGTCAGTGAGGCTTGAGTCAAAGATCATAGAATTTCCCCACCTCCTGCTGGTTTCAGGACTGAGCATGTGGTACAAGTTGGCACAACTAAGGTAAGGTGTCTAAGTGAGGTCAGCGAGAGCTCCTGGGACCAGACTGAGAACGGAAGGGGTGGAGTGTAGGCTTTGCACGTTGGAGGTGGGCGTCTGCAAACTGGCAAAGTTCCCTCGCCAGCATTGGGAATATGATGCCCAAGAACAGAGCCAGGAGGAGACCCGAGGATTTCCAGATGTGGCCAAGAAATGAAAAGCACTGTCCTCCCGTTGTTCATCGATTTGCTCGAGCGGGCACCAGGAATGTCTCCATGGTGAGATTTGCTATTACTGATTTTGGCATATCGAATACATCATGGGGAGCTTGCCAGGCTCTGCCGTGCGGGCGGGATACTCTCAGTAGCTTGCCGGGCTCTCTGAGAGGGATGGAGGAATCGAACCTGGGTCAGCCATGTGCGAGGCAAACGCCCTACCCGCTGTGCTGCTTGCAAGGCAAACTCCCTACCCGCTGTGCTATCGCTCCAGCCCAGTCCAAGAAATAAAAAAAAGAAGAAAAAAAGAAAAGAAGGAAAGAAAATAAAGATTGCAGAGAGAAAGGGAGTCATAGGGGTGAGAAAGAAAGGGTGGAAGACCCACTGGAAAACTTGGTTTTAGGTAAAGAAGCCACTTACAACCACAAGGCTATGAGCTTTAAAAATGTGAGAATTAGAGCTAAATGTCAAAGTATGGAGGATTTTGAAATAAGATGGCTCAGGGGAAATGTATACATCAAATTCTACACCGGGCTGTGCTGGTCCAACTGGTTCAAAGATCAGTACAAAATAATGTAGAACTTTATTCCATCCTCTGTGGTTTAACAATATCTATTTAAAAAAATGGATCCTTTATCACTGTATCACTGTCATCCCATTGCTCATTGATTTGCTCGAGCGTGCACCAGTAATGTCTCCATTGGAAGACTTGATGTTACTGTTTTTGGCATATTGAATATGCCACGGGTAGCTTGCCAGGCTGTGCCATGCGGGGGGGGGGGGGGGCGGGAGATACTCTTGGTAGCTTACCAGGCTCTCTGAGAGGGGCAGAGGAATTGAACTCAGGTCAGCTACATGCAAGGCAAATGCCCTACCCAGATCCTTTATACTCAGGATTTATTTGAGAAGCTATGTTAATTGTTCTGAAGAATATAGTTGGAACTTTGGGTATGCTGTCACTCAACAAATATGTTTTTTGGTGCCTTTCATGTGTCATATTATATGGCTTTCCCAACACAGTTAAACAGTTCAGGGTCTGGGGAGATTTCTCCACAGCTGACATGCTAGTCTCTGAAAAGTAAAGATAACAAGGAATGCATTTTTAATTCTTGGATATCTGAGTGAGGGCCAATGATCACTTGCTTCAAATGGAAGTGATCAGGAAAGATCTCATTTTCCATCAACAGTCTTAACATGAAGTTAGAAGAAGTCATTTATGGAGGAAGAATCCCTTACCAGGTTTCTCTCCTACTTGCTGGGAGGAATCAAATGATGGGTTACCCAGAGTGGCGGGCGGAGGGGCGGGGTTCTCCAATCATGTCAACTACAGAGTAAAGGAAAGGTTCAATCAAACAGTCAAAGCAGAAGTTCAAGATCTATAACATCATTTTGATCATTCCTACGGAAAGGTCTAGGCTGATTGCTGCTGCCGCCGAACTGCCTGTCGAAGAAGGGCAAGAAAAATAACCAGGATCCCCTGAAATTCTTTCTCCTCAAAGACTTTTACCATCTGAACCCTCTTTTGAAAATGAGGCTCTGAGTTATGAGGAAAAGAATAATACATGCAAATGTTAAGATGCAATTAAGTCTCATGCGTGGATAGTTCATTTAAAAGAAAAGATATTTAAGAATTTAAATATGAGATGAGGCTATGTATGTTTAAAAAAAATCAAGTTTTCAAGCAAAAAAGTCTATTGACAGGTCCCCAAACTTTAATTCATCATCAATAGTTTGGTTTTCTCTTCTTTTTTTTCCCTCTTTTTTCCTTTCTCACAGCTTGTACAGGAATGCCAAGCTTTTATTTTGAATGATTCTGATTGCAAAGCAGCCTTTTGATTTAATCATTTCCTCTGGAAGGATGCCACCTAGTTAACAAGGGCCAAAGTGTGAGGGGGGAGAAGCAGAAGGCAGATCCAGCCAGAAAATAGATGCCAGTCACACGTTACAATTGAGTTTCATATGCATAGATTTAAAATGGAACAAAATTGCTATCTCTCAAAACTAGATCTGTGCAAACAATTTCCTTCCAGTAAAAGCCCTAAGTCTGATTGTCTGCTCTGAATAAGGACAGCCGGATACTATAGACTCACTGGTCACCTCTAAATAGTATTCTCCAGAGACCAAAACAAAACAAATCTCAAATGACCTTAGCATCTTGTCCTCAGGGATAAACGCATCATCTTTTTGTAGGAAATTATTCTATGTTTTAGTAATTAGTTTGGGGTGGAGTGGCATTGGTGTTAACTTGAAAAATAACAGAAAGGAAGGAAACTCAGCAGTGGTAAGATGGGAGAAAACCGGGCATTCTCAGAAGCAATTGGAAATGACTTAAGTAACCTGTGTTATTTGGAAGACAAACTTTGAATGTGAATGAAAAATGTGAAGAAAACAAAACCCATCTTTCATCTACCCCCAAAGTACAGAAATAATCTGAAAAGATCCATGCACCCTTCCCTTCACTGCTGCACTTAACACATTACCCAGGACATGGAAACAGGATGTGTCCCACCATGGAGGAGGAGACCCAGAGGCTGTGATGTGTCTGTATGCTGAGACAACGGAAATCCATGCATCTGTAAGAAAAGATGAAATTGTGCAATTCACCACTCTGTGGAGGGGCATCGTGTTAAGTGAAGTAAGAGGACAAATGCCAGATGATTGCACTCATCTGTGAATGAGAGAGAGACAGAGCAAGGGGATAAATAGTAAATGAATAATCCAGTGCCCTTGGCTTTGGATTACAGAATCCATTTCCAAATAGTGCAGAAGAGATCACAGAAGAAGACTAATAGGATGGAGGGATAGTGATGGAGAGCCCCAGCCACTTGAGTGATGGTGGGTACCAGAATTCTGTAGACCTGTACTCGAAACATTAACACGATTAGCTAAAAGAATAAGACATTAAAAAAAAAAAAACAAGCTTAGGTTGGACCTCATAATCCCGCTTCTGGAAATTTATTTGTGAGAAGCCAATTTCAAAAGTATCAAGGCATAGACACACATTTCCATCCAGGGGGTATACTATAGAGCGGGGAAGACAGACAAGCTCTTCCACCGCACTTGACAGAGCTTAAACTTGCACTCGTAGCTCAGGAAAGGCACAGCACTTAACATACATGTAGAAAGACATACATCCTTGGGGGTGGGGTGTGCACAATCAGAATAAAACTGCATGTGTTCAGTGGGGGTAACTAGATAATATGCTATAAATGAAAGCAAAGGGTCACTCAAAATAGGATGAAAGGGGCCAGGGGTATATGTAGTTCGGGGGTCAGGGTAATACCTCTTGCCTGCACCGATTCCCAAGTTTGATCCTTGGCACCACACTTCCTACAGTCCCATTACACTGCCAGGTATGGCTCTAGAGTCCCCAAGCACTTCTGGGAGGGCCCCAGTGTCCCCCAGTGAAATAGGGCCTAACCAGGGCTGCAGCTTGACCCGAGCATGAACCCACTTGCTTGGCTGAGCATCACTGGGAGTTACGGTTAGGGCGTCAGGTTCTCTTGACACTGCTTATGGGGTGGGGTGGGGGGCAAGTCCCCACTCCCCAAATTAAAGATATCCATGAAGTCTTAGGAGAAGGAAAACTTCTACAAGGAATCGCCACACAACCTAGACTTGGGATTTAGATGCAGAACCAAACGATTGTCTGCAATGTCTGGCCGCTACGTGCTACCCATTGTAACCCTGATGAAAATTCAAGCCCTCCAGAGAGCGGTTATGAAAAACAACCAGGTCACTATTGGTTTTAGGAAAAAGAGGCTCTCCTATTAAAAATGTCTGTGGGTAATATAATTAAAAGAAATAATCATCTATGGATGATTAGAAATACTTCCCCTTACCACCCCCACCCCCCCGCTTCCTGTTCCAGGGTAACAGGAAGGCAAAGTGGTAAGTTGAATTTTGTTGTTTCTGGTCCACACCTGGTGATGCTCAGGGCTTATTCCTGGCTCTGTGCTCAGGGACCACTCTTGGTGGGGCTTCGGGAACCATGTGGTGCATCAGCGATTGAACCCACGTCAGCTGCTTGTCAGGCAAGTGTTTCTACACACTGTACTATCTACCAGGGCCCAACTGAACTTCTCGATACAGGTAAAGGAAACAGAATGGAACAGAATGGAACAGAACTGAACAGAGGGAGGGATCTTCTCAGGGAAACTTTCTTTCTTTCCTTCTTTCCTTCCTTCTTTCTTTCTTTCTTTCTTTCTTTCTTTCTTTCTTTCTTTCTTTCTTTCTTTCTTTCTTTCTTTCTTTCTTTCTTTCTTTCTTTCTTTCTTTCTTTCTTTCTTTCTTTCTTTCTTTCTTTCTCTCTCTCTTTCTCTCTTTCTCTTTCTTTCTTTCTTTCTTTCTTTCTTTCTTTCTTTCTTTCTTTCTTTCTTTCTTTCTTTCTTTCTTTCTTTCTTTCTTTCTTTTCTTTCTTTCTCTTTCTCTCTTTCTCTCTTTCTCTCTCTTTCTTTCTTTCTTTCTTTCTTTCTTTCTTTCTTTCTTTCTTTCTTTCTTTCTTTCTTTCTTTCTTTCTTTCTTTCTTTCTTTCTTTCTTTCTTTCTTTCTTTCTTTCTTTCTTTCTTTCTTTCTTTCTTCCTTTCCTTCCTTTCTCTCTTTCTCTTTCTCCCTTTCTCCCTTTCTCTCTTTTCTTTCTTTGATAGGGGGCTCCCAAGTAGCACTTGGGAGGCTCAGGAACCCCACTGGCAAGTCTGCCCACGGGACTGGCAATCCAAGCAAGGCCCCAGGGATGCTTTGTTCCTGTGTCTCTGGTGCAGGGAATTACCTAGGTTGCCCTGGAGGTGTTCAGGAGACAACTAGGGCCACACCCTGCATTGCTTGAGGGGCCATTTAGATCCAGAGATCAGACCATGGTTGGGCTCAAGCTAAGAATGTATCCTAAATGCTGTACTATCTCCACACTCAGAGAAACCATTTCACTGTTATTGGTTGCATACACACTCCATCTTGTCTGAGGACAGGAGGAAAAATTCTCATGAGTTCATCTCTGATTCACCAAATAATTATAATAACAACATTACAGCAACCTCTCAGAGGTTAGTAAGAAAACAAAAATCAGCCCAATAACATACCTATGGAGAAGTGACATGGCTGGAAATTCTAAGGTGAAAATGAGGAAAACTAGGGATATACATCTTGAATAATGGGACCCTGGGCATTAAGAGGGAGAGATTCTCCAGGCATCCTAGAGGGAAGCCGGTCAGCCCAGTGCTCACCCAAATAGGAAGCGAAGTCATTAAACTAAAGAAGAGAGTTAAATGAAGTAGAAAATTTCAGGACAGTAAAATTTGTTGAATGCTGTCTTAGAAAAAATATGAAAATCACAATAGAAATAAACCAGGGAGATCAGATTCAATTTTAAGATAGGTGGGGAAATTAAAGTGCATGTAAGTGAAGTTACGACTAGTATTAAGTACAAATCCATAAAAATTCTAATGTGTGATTGTAGGAAGAGTGGCAGTACAGATTCATATGAAGAACAAAGAAGAAGGTGGAAAAGGTATCAAAACTTCTCACAATACTGAAAATGTCCATGCAATTTTGGAATGGTGTAAGATGAAAAGCTGAAAATAGAACAGGAATAGATAAAGGAAAGTAAATAATGACAAAAAGAAAAGGGACTCGAGAAGAGTCACAACTTCAGTGTAGCATGAAATTGAAACATGGCAGGAGGATAATATGAAATTCTGAAAAGGCAAATGACAAAGAATACTACCCCCCCCCCAAACCCAAGGGTCAAAAAAAAAAGGCGAAGATACAAAGATTTGGGGTGATTCTGAAGAATTAAGTTAAAAAATGCATCATCATACATTGAAGCATAAAAATGAGACTAAATGATTGAACTCTACAAAAATGAGTAATGAATAGCAAAGATGAGTGCATGCATGTGTGTGTGAGTGTGTGTGTTTGTGTGTGCGCGCATGCGCGTGTGCATGTGTCTGTGTGTTTGGTAACTAATAAGGAGAGATACATGATATTTGGCTAAAAAATGCAGAAAAAAACATGAAAAAAATAGCTTGCTTTAATGGTACGTGAAAGACCAATAGAGAAATTGCAGAAATGTTTTTGGAAAGATAAAAGACAAACAGAAAGCTGAAAAGAACTGTCACTGTCATCTCATCCCGTTGCTCATCAATTTGCTCAAGCAGGCACCAGTAACGTTCTCCATTGTGAGACTTGTTGTTACTGTCTTTGACATATCGATTTCACCACGGGGAGCTTGCCAGGCTCTGCCGTGTGGGCTGGATACTCTCGGTAGCTTACCGGGCTCTCCGAGAGGGACGGAGGAATCAAACCCGGGTTGGCCGTGTGCAAGGCAAATGCCCTATTGCTGTGCTATCGCTCCAGCCCTGAAAAGAACTAGGGAAAAAAAAAGCTTACTGAGAGAAGAAACTTTGAGAAAGCACCTTTCTCAATTATTTATCTGCTTTCTGAAGTATGTTATTATGAGGTACCAGTATAGAGAATATCACTAAAATGGAAATAATGATTACAAAGTTTAAAAATATTTTAAAATATGAGTAATAAACCAATTCAAAGAAACTCTGATACTAAAAGAGAATACAATTTGACATTCACAATGTCTGAAATATTATTAAACTTATAATGTAAGATAGTAGAAATAAGAACTGGCAGTACCTGGTGAGACACTGGTTATTGAAAATTAAAACTGAAGTGGCTGGAGCAATAGTATAGCAGGTAGGTCATTTGCCTTGCAAGCGGGCCAACCTGGGTTTGATCTTAGGCATCCCATATGGTCCCCCAAGCACTGCCAGAAGTAATTCCTGAGTGCAGAGCCAGGAGTAACCTCTGAGCATCGCTGGGTTTGACCCAAAAAGCAAAAAAGAAAAAAAAATTAAAACTAAAACGAATTGTTGGTATTGTTGGACATATAACTTCCTAAATCAGTAGTTGTTGACCTTTTATCTGGGAAGCAATGCCTTTCAATCAATGGTACGAACTACTTCACAAATGTCAACGTCACCCTTGTATGTCTGGCTGGACTTTAAGTTCTTATATAATTAGAACCATAATCTGAGATAATCTAGAGCTAGAAAACATATAGGTCATTCATATAAATGAAATGGACACCATTCAAAAGCACACTGGGAATCAAAAAAAAGGAACCCACACAGAAAGTTTATTTCTATTAGACAAAACATTCAACAAAGTGTATGAGTACATAGGAGGTAAAAGGAAAACCGAGAGATCATTATGTAGGGAAGATAGGAAGCTAGTTAAATGGGAAAACACACTTTCAAGACTGGTTCTATTTTATTAATCTCAAAACTTGATAAGACAACAAACTTGTTAGACTCAAGACAGAATTCTTACAGCTGTAACTTGGAAACTAACAAATTTAGTCTGAAAAGTTAACATTTTGAGAACCCGGGAAGCTATCATTCAAATGCTGCCCGAGGAAATACAAGAGCAAATTGGAAGGCAGAGAAAAGTGGATCACGACCATCTATGCTCCATTAGTTTGATAATAAAGAAAGGCTGATATTGAAAGAGTACAGCTGGCCTGAGCCCATGTCTGACATGACACAGGAATCTATCTCGAAATGCATAAGCATAATTCTGAGTAGTTTCTCACAAGTTTACCAAGGATGCCTTAGAGTTCTTCACTGGGACAAGCTGCCACAAGCAGTAGGAAGAAATAGTTGGAAGAAACACATTTTCCAAGCCCTTGAGGAAAAGTGTCCTCGACCGAAGCCTGCTTTACCTTTCAAAATTTGCTCCAGTTGAGACCACAGATTCATTGTCATTTCATCAAAGTTAATTTCAGTCCCATTAAGTGGACCCCAGAGCTATGAGTTGACAATAGAGCTCAAATTATAGCCTAAGTGATTTGATGCACATTCCGTGTCTTATTCAACTCTAACACGTAGAACCTGGTATCACTCATGAAGATCATTCAATGGACCCTAAGTCAAGACAACTGTAGATGAGGAAATAAGGTTTGAGAGACACATACTCTTTTTAAAAAAAAAAAATAAATTCACTTATTGAATCACCGTGAGAGCAGTTACAAAGCTTTCGGGTTTAAGTGTTTAAGTCTCGGTCATACAATGATGAAACACTCGTCCCTTCACCAGTGCACATTCTCCACCACCAAAAACCCCAGTGTACCCCCATTCCACACCCTCCCCCTACCTGTGTGGCAGATGATTTCCACATTACTCTCTCCCTACTTTGATTACACTCAACATTTCGACACCAGACCCACCATTATTATTTGGGATTTTACCCCAACACTCAGATCTGCCGGAAAGGCAACATTAGACCATTTCTTTTCTATTGCTGATTATGAATAGCATATGATGTTTTGAAATTCTGAAATTTTAATAATTAAATCTGGAGAGATTTCTGCCAAAAAGTGGCTGGGTTCCGAGATTTGTTTCTGAGTCTCTGGGATCATGGCCATTAAGCAGCTTGATCAGTAGCCAGAGGGGCCGTCGTTGGGCAGAGTCAAGGTCTCGTTGAGTGGGGGAGGAAAGGGCCGGCTCCACCCCCATCCCATGAGGCCCTGTGGAGACACATACTCTTGAACCACCTCCTTCTTCTTCTTCTTTTTTTTATTAGGGGCTGGTGGGGAGTTATCAAGTTATCAAGGATAACTCTCTCTTTTTTTTTTTTTTGCTTTTTGGGTCACACCTGGCGATGCACAGGGGTTACTCCTGGCTCTGCACTCAGGAATTACCCCTGGCCGTGCTCAGGGGACCATATGGGATGCTGGGATTTGAACCCGGGTCGGCCGTGTGCAAGGCAAACGCCCTACCCGCTGTGCTATCTCTCCAGCCCTGATCAAGGATAACTCTTAGCAGTCCCCCAGATCTGACAATTCAATGATAGAGCTCTGAGATGCTGGGGGCCACCAGAGCCACACCTGTGTTGCTTGGGTAGCGATATGGGTCTGGGCATTGATCCCCGTGGTACCTCTCCAGCCCCTTCTATCTTTCTTTGAAAGTATTCCTTGAAAGTACTCTCCACAAAACTCAGTTGGATACTCATAATGACTTTGGAGAAGATATTATTATTCTTGTATTCCCAACATAGAAATAGATCTAAGAATGTAAAACAAGCTATTTTAAACCAATAAACATAGCACAGTGGTAGGGTGTTTGCCTTGCATGCAGTTGACCCGGGTTTGATTCCTCCGCCCCTCTCGGAGAGCCTAGCAAGTTACTGAGAGTATCTTGCCCACACGGTAGAGTCTGGCAAGCTAATTGTGGCTTATCCGATATGCCCAAAACAGTAACAACAAGTCTCACAATGGAGATGTTACTGGTGCCCGCTTGAGCAAATCAATGAGCAACGGGATAGGATGACAGTAATGACAGAAATATGCATGTCAGTCAATATTAAAACCCATATTTTTCTCTAGAAGTTCCAGATGCCACTCCTAAGATCTAACAATTTCTCTTTTTGCAAAAGGCAAATGACATGATTAAATAGGACACTAAACATTTTGGTTGGGAGAATTTACTTGTGTAGCATTTATGTATAAAACTTCCCTGAGTATTTAATTTAAATCTGAATTGCTATGTATTTGATTTAGCTATCTTGAATTTACCCATTTTTCTTTTTATGGCTAAGAAAATTCCAGGTAGTGCTGGGGTCCTTGGGGGTGGTGGGCACAGTATCTCTAAAATTAAAACAATGAAGTTCTTGTAAAGCATTGTGGCATCAATTTTAAAAATGACTTAAAATCAGAGACAAAAATCTCAGGTTGACATAATTATTGAACATGGATGCCCAATTCTTTGATCTTTCTTCAGTTCTTTCCCTTGTCCCCTTGCCTTCAAAATTCTCATTCACTCACTTTACATTTCTTACACAACGCCATGCTCTTGAAAGCAATTTTCTTATTGCACAAAGGATTTCTTAAAATGTTACAGAATAATCTAACAACTTTACACACTGTTTAAGAAATATAGAAAAGGGCAACTTACTCTCATTTGCTTCTCAAATGCCAAACCCATATACAGTAATATAGTTTTATGGAGTGTAGTTTGGATTTTTTTCTTCTTCTTGGCATTAGACATTACATTACTTTTCAGTGGCATAAATTGAAAACAAAATCACATTACCTGACAAATTTTCAGCAATTTGCCAATACTAAATGTTACTGAGTCCATTAGCACTTGTATATTGAGTTTATTTTATGCTTTTTTTTTACTTTCTCCTGGATAGCCATTGGTAGGAAAAAATGCAAAATGAAAGAAAAACTAGTTTAATCGGTTAGCACTGAATGTAGCTTTCAGCAGCTAAAGACAGCCCTGTTTCACATTAGTAATTTTATTCAAAAAAATAAAAGACAGACCTCATAGAACACATTTAGGAACGAGTTCCCAATTACCTCTGCACACCGTTAGTGGGTTTCTGGAGACCTATAATAGGTTCATAGGAGAGAATTTATTTGTATACTTTTATTTTCTTAGATTAGAATCCTATAATCTTTCTTTTGTCAAAAACATCGAATATGGGCTTTATTTTTATATGGAGATCATTAAGGACAGCTAAAGGTAAAAATCTGTGTACTCCAGTGGAATGACGGCATGATGAATAGCTGACAGTGTTAAATTGTCCTTGGATCAGTACAGAGCAGAGGAGGTGATGTTTTAGATTCAGGTATCAGTGTCTAAACAGCTAGAATCAAGAGGCAATGCAGACCACATTGTTTCCCCTGGATGTCAGAGGAGTGATACCAGGCTAGGTCAGAGTTGCCTGATATTTGGCATGGGAGTGGGCAGATAAACAGATCACACCCTCACCAGTGAATTACAGGGATGGCTGAAGAATGGAGTCAGCTCCAGGTACTGATTGTTGGGTTTTCTGGGGGGATGGCGGATGGATGGGGGAAAGGTGCCACACTCAGCAATGCTCAGTGCTCACTCCTGCATCTCCACTCCAGAACTGCTCCTGGCAGGGTGCAAGGGATCAGATGGGGCTCAAACCCAGTCTAGCTCCCTGCAAGGCCAGTGCACGACCCACTGTAGGGTATTTTTGAAAAACCATTTCTTACAATGATAGGTGGAAATGTCCCAGTCACACAAACTTGGTCTTACTGAAACTCTCATTCGCTGCTCTCAGAAATAAGCATGTAGATGGTACCAGTGGTGATGTCCCAGGAGCCATTTTCACTAGATGTTCGTCTAGTTGTTCCACCTGCATTAATTTCCCACAGTAGGTCACGCACCAATTCTGGGGGCAGAAAACTGGTTTAAGGGAAAAATGATAAAAATGTTCTCTGAATAAATAATAAAATCAATTTAATGTTTTCGTAGGGGTCACAGAAGACTAAGAATTTAGGAGGTAGCAACAGTGAAGGGAGAAGGGAACCCGGAGTTATCCACTAAGACCAAATTTTCTGGGACTGGTGAAAGACTTAGGTTTTGTGTGTGCGTGCATGTGTGTGTGTGTGTGTGTGTGTGTGTGTGTGTGTGTGTGTATCACTATGACAATTCAAAAAGCATCTTCTTTATACACCACTAATTATATAAATACCAAAAACAGCATATGAGATTTTTAATTTTTCAGAAAGAAAGATATTTATATCTTTATGCAACTAAACAGTAAGTGGATAAATGGATTCAACATGAGCCTATTTAGTGCCTTAGGAATGGGCATTAAGGCACTGCTATTTTAATTTATTTTGATAACCTAATATAATGCATGGTTTATTATTGCCAATGTTTATCTGAAAAAAATAATAAGTGCTCCCTGGAACAGGATCTATAAATGAATATTTTCAGTAAGCCTGTTATTCCAAAGATTTAAGGTGCAAATTTAATTTTTTGTTTGAAACAATTACATCTGTATGTTTTCATTTTTTAAATGTCAAATGAGATAAAACAATTAAAGTTGTTTTTAATAGTTTGTTGTCATTTCTTCTTTATGCTCAAGGAGTTATTTTCAGTTATGGGGAATATTTTTTATTTAAATTT
Organism: Sorex araneus; assembly: GCF_027595985.1. Taxonomy (NCBI): domain Eukaryota; kingdom Metazoa; phylum Chordata; class Mammalia; order Eulipotyphla; family Soricidae; genus Sorex; species Sorex araneus. The sequence goes on from NC_073303.1 coordinate 254,631,906, forward strand.
TTTTATTTTATGAGATAGTTCACCAAATATGATTACATTTAATATTCAACCACCAATTCACCACCATTGCACCTTCCCACCACCATATTTGGGATGTTTCCATCCCAAACCCCAATCTTTGTCCCGAAGAAGAAACAAAATAGTATATTATGTATTGTTTGTTATGAAAAACCGCTGAAAATGCTACATAAAAGTATACAGAGGAAAGAGTGTGAAAAGATTGCTCTATTTTGGCAGGGGCCATTAAGACATTCTATAAGATATCACTAACATGTTGTTATAGGATGAGCCTTGTGAAATTTCATATATATATCTGTATATATCTGTAAATAAATATGTGCATATATATATATATACACACGCTTCATACATATGATGCTCCATTTGCTCTCAATGGAACAAACATATCCGAATGCAGCAGCTATGTGTACCTGGGTCGAGAACTCAACATGAGGAATGACTTGGTGACAGAACTGCGCAGGAGGAAGAGAGCAGTGTGGAAAGCCTTCAAGAGTGTCGAAGAAGTGGTTAAGAGAATGAAGGACTTCCAACTTCGGGGACATCTTTTTGACTCCACCATTCTTCCTGCACTAACGTGTGCCTCAGAGACCTGGGCCCTACTCAAACAGGATGAGAACGCTATTCCGGTATCCCAAAGAGGAATCGAAAGAGCTATGCTAGGAGTATCATGTGTCACTTAAGTGAGAGAAGGAATCCGGAGTTCCGACCTCTGTCGATGGTCAAGAATCAGGGACGCTGTCTCATTTGCCAAGGTGTCAAAAATCAGATGGGCTGGACATGTAATGCGATTCAGAGATGACCACTGGACTAGAGCTATTACCAACTGAATTCCACGGGACATCAAAGGACCACATGGCTGCCCACCAACGAGATGGTCAGACTTCTTTGTCAAAACCCTGAATGAACGGTTTGAGGCTCTTCCTGTTCCTGGAGCGAGCATATATCATTGGGCTACACTAGCACGCAACAAGGACAAATGGAGACGTTACTGGTGCCTGCTCGAGCAAATCAAAGATCAACAGGAAGACAAGTGACCGATATATATATATATATGTATATATATATATACATATATATATATTTCCTTCTATGATTGGTGGCCTACTCTTGGACATAAATGCGACATTGGGGGATCTATTATTTTATTTTATTTTACTTTATGTCCATATCCTAAATTGTTTGATGAATCCCACTGGAAGAGATTAGAAATAATAAAAGACTTTCAGGAAGTTCTGCTAGATGGAATAGGAGGGAGGGCGGGGAAAGAGTTGTCTCCCATTCCTAGCTCAAGAATGAAACCTTCTAGGGCCACAGCTGGTAGGACACTTGACTTGCATATGGACAACCTGGGTTCAATCTCTGGTACCCCATGTGGTCCCCCAAGCACCACCAGGAGTGATCCCTGACAGTTGAGCCAGGAGTAAGCCCTGAGCACCAATGATTGTGGTACCCCCAAACAAAACAAACAAAACGAGTCCCTCCATCATCAATGCTATTGAGCTTTGGGCTTAAAGCCAGAGCAAGTCTCTATATTTAAGCAAAAAAAAATTTATTCTTTCTCCAACCCATGTGTCTGAGTTTCCTTGAGGTCTGGATAGATAGCACAACGGGTAGGCCTTTTGCCTCGCCCTCACGGCAGAGCCTGGCAAGCTACCCATGGCATATTCGATATGCCAAAAACAGTAACAACAAGTCTCACAATGGAGACGTTACTGGTGCCCGCCCGAGCAATGGAATGACAGTGACAGTGACAGTGAGTTTCCTTGATCAACTTGTTCAGAGGAGAAAAGGAAAATTTCTCCCAGGTCCTCCAAATGATGGGGGTAGGACAGCTGGCATAAAAGCAATGCATCCCCTCCACCAACACACACACACACACACACACACACACACACACACACACACTCGAGAGCTTCTGAGATGGAGTGTCTTCATGTCCATACTTGTGATGCCAATAACTACAGAAAATAATGTGACCCCTGAGAGTTTTCTGTGGATGGACCTCCTCCTTTCTGTCTTAATTTTCCCCCAAATCATCCATCATCTCTTTCTAGATTGGGCCTACTTAGCAATAAGCAGAGGGAAAAAAAAATCTCCCTTTTATAGTTTTTATAGTCTTTATGACAAGGCATTTGCCAGAACTTGTGGAATCGCTATTGTCACAGAGGCCCACAGACTTAATGCAATTATGGATTTCAACCCACTCTTCAGAGTTTCCCAGGGAAGTTAAATACGGTTCAAGAATATTAAGTGACTCTAAAAAACAAGACGGATTGTGGAAAAAAGAATCATAAGTTTTCTTTTTTTTTTAAAAAAAAAGCACTTCTAAAAATATTTCTGAAAGTGCAACCTTCATTGATTTTTAAGCAGCTTTATTTCTTCCTCAAAAATGCTGGGGAACAAAGTCAATTGTATTTTTTCTGTTTTATTTTACTTTGCAAAATAATGCTGATTTGAAAAGAGTCTTCACGATTGTCTAAAGTCCTGTGAAATAATGATGTGATGGGGCTTCTAGTTAATGATCCCAGTATTTTTTGTAAATCAAAAGATTTATTCTAGAAGTTGTTACCTAAATATCAGCAGGGTAGATTTCTTTCATTTGTTTTGCATAATTACATTCAAAATGGAGAGTTCTAGCATTTTCAAACCAATGTAGCTGCCTGCAGGAGAATGTCTTTGTATATTCATGGAAACATCAGTATGTAACGAAGATATATCTCAGTAGGTCAAAATTACCTTGGGTCTCTACTTCCCATCACAAATGAGAATTAGGGAAAACATGACCCCCATATGCACCGATCAAAATGGCACCTGATTAATGGAGATGGTTCTCCAAGTTCCTGTCTCTACATGCTCTTGTTGCCCCTCTCAAAGGGAAAACAAAGTCTTACTTTGGCTGATACTAACATAGAACATTTAATGGCATGGGCAAGTTATCAAAAATAACAACAAAAACACTTTTGAAACTACTTTCCACTTTTCATCTGATTCTACTCCATCAGCACTCACTCTCGCAGACCTCACAGCCTGATCCCCAAAATCCTCTTAAAATTAACTTGTACGAACAAAAATGTTGTCAACTTAAATGTGCTGAGATCAATTGGAAGTCAATCAATAGCCTTCACTATCCTAAGTGAAATTTCCCTTGAATTTTGCTTGGAAGGTGGAACCAAGCTGTCCATACCTTTCTTTAAATTGATTAAATATGCGTTTACCCTCTAAAGGCATATCCAGATGATCCAACACTTTGATAAGTTTAACTGCCAATTTTCCTACTGATAGTTTCCAGAGTCACAAAATTGAAATTGAGGTCATCTGTGACAAGAAAGTGTTACATGTCTCTTAAAGATGAAGTCATCTATTAATTAAATAATAAGTTCGAATTTTCTCTATAGAAGTTGGGGAAAAACTCATTGTCACTTTTAAAAAAAATTATTTTGGCCACACCCAGTGATATTCAGGATGTTACTCCTGTCTCTGTATTCAAGAAACCCTCCTGCTGGTGCTCTGGGGACCATATGGGTGGTGGGGATCAAATCCATGTTAGCCACATGCAAGGCAAAAAAGCTTTACCCCCTGTACTATTGCTTTCAACCCTCAACTTCACTTTTCTCATGCCAACACTTCTCCTTGGCTGTTGGTGACAGAGATTATCATTTAATTTCTAAGTTTGCCCATATTCCTCCATATTAAAAAAATATTTGATGTCTCACTGTTTTTTTTTCAGCCTTTTGGGTCACACCTGGCGATGCTCAGTGGTTACTCCAGGCTTTGCACTCAGAAATTACTTCTGGCGGTGCTCAGTGGATCATATGGGATGCTAGGAATCGAACCCGGGTCGACCGCATGCAAGGCAAACGCCCTACCCGCTGTGTTATTGCTCCAGCCCCCACACAGATTTTTTTTAAATAAACATTTGTAAGTTTGTTTGTTTTCAACGCTAGGGCAGAAGTGCATTCACCTCCCCAGTAATGCATGTGGGAACCTCTTTGCTGCTGTTCACTTGTGTTGCTGCCTGTTTGGGCGGAAAAGCACCATATTTTTCTGGCGTTTCCTTCCAAGCGCACATCTGAGAGAGTGGGCAAACTTTTAATAAAACACTAAGTGACACTCCATGCGAATATAAATGGTGATTGTAGTCAGCCCGGAGGAAATACTTAGAGCAAAGTACCCACGGACTCATGGGAATCTTTCTTTCTTGATTTCTCCCGAGCCTGCTGCTTTGCTTTCTGAACTGTTTTCACAGTTGTAATATCTGTAGTATCTGATCACCGTAAAATACTGAGCTCCACAAGTCAAAAGAAAACTGTGCCATGTAGACGTAGAGGGGATTTCCTTATGACAAAACAGAACTAGTTTGTTCTACATCCATAATGTGGTAGGCGCCCTTGTATTCAAATTTACTTGCACTGATCATTTTCCTGGTATTCCATTACCTCTTGCCTCAGTTTATGTAAAGTTCTTCAAGCTTTCATTTTTGCCCCCTTAACGTTATTCATTTGAGACAATATCTTGTTGCTATTGCTGTTGCTTAAAAAATTGTTTACAGAGTTGTTCATGGCTGAGTTTCAGTCATACAATATTCCAACATCCATCCCTTCTTTTAAAAAAATGTTTTATAAGTGAATCACTGTGAGGTACAGTTACAGACTTACAAACTTTCGTGCTTGCATTTCCATCACACAATGACCGAGTACCCATCCCTCCACCAGTGCCCATTTTCCACCACCAATGGTCCCAGCATCCCTCCCATCACACCCACCCTGTCCCCTCCACCACACCTCTCCTCTGTGGCAGGGCATTCTCTTTTGCTCTCTCTCTCTCTCTCTCTCTCTCTCTCTCTCTCTCTCTCTCTCTCTCTCTCTCTCTCTCTCTCTCTCTCTCTCTCTCTCTCTCTCTCTCTCTCGCGTGCGCGCGCGCGCGCGCGCGCGCCCATCCCGAGCGAGTCCTCCTTGCATCCTTTACTTGGCCAACACCCATCCCTTTACCAATATACATTTCCCACCACCCATGTTCCCAGTTTCCATTCTGCCCCTCTCATAACCCTGAAGCCTGCCTCTAAGGCAAACACTTCTCTCTCCCTCTCTCTCTCCCTCTCTCCCTCTCACTCTCTCTCTCCCTCTCTCCCTCTCTCTCTCTCCCCCCCCTCCCTCTCTCATTCCATTGTGAGACTTGTTGAGGGTGACCGACTGACCCAGGTTCAATCCCTGGCATTACATAGGGTCCCCCTGATGTAGGCAGCTAGATAGGAAAAGGCCCTTGGCAATGAAAATTGAGATTTAACAGAGTCTCTGAGAAGGAGACTCTTAAGACTTGCAGATTCAAGAAAACAAAAGATCCAGAGGAAACCATCAGCAGACCCTGGGGATAATGGACCCCTCCCCAGGAGGTTCCCCAAAGAAGGCCATCACCACTCCCAACCTCCCTGGTAACCTTAGCAAGGAACTTTTACCTGGAAAGAAGCCCCATGTGGGGGCAGGTTGAAGAAACCCTATAAAAGACACCTTGAACAAAGGAAGGGCGCGCATATGCTGCCTGAGCCCACGTACTGCGTGCGCCCACGTGGCACATGTGTCGCTCGCATCTCCCCTCTTGAGAGTGTACTTTCATGCTTTCATACTTTTGTGTCTATGTATAGGGGCTTCCTCCACCCTTGGAGAAGCCCGCATTCTCTCTTGAGCGCGTTATTCTTACTATTCTCTCTCCCACTTACCCCTTCCTCCTTCTCTCAGAAACCTCTGAATAAAATCTATTCACTTCACTGCTTGTCTACTCCTGAAATTCTTTTCCGCGAGTGAGACAAGAACCCAGTAACTCTGGGTCCCGGGTGGTAGAGGCGGCTGGGGAGAAAGTGACCATCTTTGTCCTCCCCGCTTCACGGAAGTAACCCGTGGGGCCCCCAGACATCACCCCGAGCACCACCAGGAGTAATTCGTGAGCTCAGAGCCAATAGTAACCCCTGAGTATCGCTGGGTGTGACCCAAAAGGTAAAAGAAAAAAATTTGCAATAAAAAAAAAGAAAGAAAGAAAATGGGTCTGTTCTCAGCTCTCTCCCAAGATTAGTGATCAAAGTAACAGATGCAAATAAAGACAGTCCCTGAGGGAGCTGTCCGCACTGTAGTTAGGATAAACGTAGTCATTCTAATAAAGGAGGTTTCTTGGGGAACAATCCCAGAAGGGTCTGCAGCAATATTATGGATTCTTTTTTGGCATGTTTTGTCCACATTGTGATCAGGAATGTCTGCTTCTCCATGCTTAAACAGAAAAGAAATATGGTTTGGATTCCTCTTACACATTCTCAGAGGCGAGTCAGGAAGCAGCTTTTACTCTATCACCGCTGCTCATTTTGTTTCCACTAGTTTTCATTCTTGTGAATTCATAATACAACTTTATCTTATTGCAACCATTTCCCACGACAAAGGATGAGCGTCAGAAATCTCACCGACCTATAGCCCACACCCCTCAAAGTGGACAGAACTGTTGATGGCGTTAGTTCTTCACACAGACTACAAGCAATGAAGTATTTGCTACATATCACTGACACACAAATCTATTTATGAAGGTAAATATTCTCATTTGGTCTCTTAAGACATTGATTCGTACAACTATTTTGTAATAAGCTAATTACATATAATTATGGATTTATAATGGATGGTTATTATTCAGACTGCCAATTTAGTTGAGTAGTTGTAAATTAGTAATTGACACCTTATCCTTATATGTTTATTATTATTATTAATAATAATAAACAGAGAATTTATAGTTGATTATTTTATACAATTTGATTACATCTCAAGTAAATATTTTCATATCAGATATGACAGTGCAAAGTGGCAAGCACATATGACAATTACCGATAATGCTATTGTTATATTAATTCATGTACATTATGACATAAATCAAAAATAATTATCTGGCAGAAGGTAGGTAATCTGATAGGTACTAAACAGCATGAAATTGTGTGTATTCAATAGGTCCTAAAGGTCTAACTCGTGAAAATATTCAATGGAGATATTTTCACACCATTTTGTAAAAATATTGCAATTCAAGGATATGTCCCAAAGCCTTAATAGTGGAAAAGAAAAAATTAGGTATGTAAAATTGTGAAATAAAATTTTGGGTGGTTTAGATTAGAAAATACTATGTAGAAATGTGGCGATTCACTGAAATCTACCCATTATAGGTCAGATTTCTCAAACTGGAGAGCCTCGAGAAAATTGAAGAGGTACTCAGTACTTTAAAAGTCAGACACACTGGTGCTAGAGAGATAGTCCTGAGGGGGAAGTTTGCCTTGCATGAGCCCAGGTGCCTCAAACACAGCCGGGAATGACTCCTGAGCACACCACCAGAAACAGTCCCCAAACCGAAAGTCAACTAGAGAAAAGATGTGGGTACACACATGTATCTCATACCATTTTAATATGGCAACGAAAATAAAAGAAGTCTCTGGTTCATATTCTAGAATCAAGAGAAGCTATTTCCATTCCCTCCAAGCTCTGCCAGTATGTAGAAGCGCCCTCTGAAACCCAAACTAGCATTTCTGATATATTGGTCATTTATTTAAAAAATTTTATTCTTTTATTGAATCACCATCTGGAAAGTTACAAAGCTCTCAGGTTTAAGTCTCAGTTATACAATGCTCAAACACCCATCCATTTGAAGACAACTCACACTAGCCACCAGCAGGACACTGGGCAAAATAATACAAATGCCTTGGCCGAGAGTCCCAAAATGTGCGCTATTTTTGGCAAGAAGCACATTTGCACAAGTCAACAAATAATACGCTCTTACTGTCTTCTCCAGACTCTATCAAAACAATGAAGTTTCCTTCCGCAAATGCACCTTTCTCGAGAACACGAAGAAGGGGACACTCTCTTCCACTGTAGAAATATGGAGTGCTAAATTACCTCCTATTATGCGAGCACAAAAGTGCTTCGGCATTTAAACCCGACCCGAGAGGGAGGCTATTTCCAGCCAAGATGGAGTCATAGAGACTGGAATTACTGTCTGTCTAAAAACATCCACAAGATGGGCCAACTATTTGAAACAGTGATTTTTTTTTATAGTGCTGGATACCAATGAACAAAGAGCAACACTTCTTGCAAAAGCAAGATAAGGACCATTATTGCTCCAGTTTACTGCTTTGAAGAAGTTTCCAGATTGAAGCACAAAGAGGGAAAGGGTCTAAGCCCAGCACAGTAGAACTGCTGAGTTGTGAAGATTGTGTTGACTCTATAGGGAGATTAAGAGTATAAAAAAGTACTAGAGAAGAGAGAGTAACAATGGGGGGGGGGGCAAGCAAATGAACACACAATAAATCTGCAGTAGGTATCCTCCAAGTATCTGAAGACACTTATTAATATATGTAAGAATATCAGCCATGGACAGAAAAAGAACTGCCTACAAGATTTGAGGGAAGAAAAATAACTTGTAGTTCACCAGGGACAGAGAAGGACCTATTTCCAATAGGGAAATAGGGGGGGGGGGGATCTTTAAAATTCACAAAGATTAAGCAGAGTACTCAGAAGAGTTTGATTCTAAATGGAGAATAATTAACCCAAGTCTAGCAAAACTGTGATAGACAGCTTAACAGGTCTTAAAAACAAGACCTGAAAAAATTAAGATCAAGAATATTTCTAGGGACATAAAAGTATTCAGCACTCAACATGGCAGGAAAAAAAATTCCCAGCACTCAACATGGTAAAAATATCCATGAAAGAAGCAGAAAATATGACCTATAATGAAGAGAAAAATCAATCAGTTGAGACTGATGCAGAACTGTCACACACGTTATAATTAGCCGATGAGGATATTAAAATAGTTGCTCATTATGTATCAACAAAACTTAAGCAGGAACACGAAACACATAAAAAAGGTCGGAGATTTAAAAAAAAAAATATATATATATATATACTGTATAGTATTGAAATCGGATTGCACATTACAAAAAAAGATTAATAAACCTGAAAATAACTATAAGGCTATAAGGCTATCTGGAGTTAGAAGAATTAAAGAGAAAGTCAAAGGTTAAAAAAAAATCTCTGAGATAACTTTAAGGGGAATTAATGTTGTGTAATTACTATCCTTGAAAGAGGAGACATAGTAAAAAATATTTTAAGAAATAATTATGCCCAAATTTCACAAAAACAGTTTTCACACAGATCCAAGACTATCAATTTGAAATACAGGAAGCATGAAGAAAATTACATAAAGGTACATAAAAATGTTCCAATTTCCAGTGACTAAAAAAAGAAAACTGAAAAAAGCTACCAATGACATATTGCCAATAGGAGAACAAAAATAATGAAGACAGGAGATTTCTTGTTGGAAAAGGAGATTTCTTGTTGGAAATCACTTAAGCAAGAAGACAATGGAACAATATCTTTAGAGTACGGAAACGCCAACAGTCACCTAAAATTCTATACCCAGCATATATGTTTACCCTATAGAGACAATTACCATAGGAATACTGAAACAATTCATCAGTAGCAAGATGAAATAAAGATGGCTACCATATGAATACTGAAGAAAAATGCATCAGTAGTAGACCATCACTAGAAGAAACGTTTGAGGCAATTATCGTGCCAAAGGAAAGTGAAACCAGATGACCAAATGATGTGTCTACACAGAACGAACATTTGAAAAGTCCAATGCAAGTGGATTTCTGTCACAGGCCACAGGTTGGTGCCTGTCCGTGGGAACAAAAAGGTTAAACACTACTGCTGGTTGCAGTAAGCTTCATTCTATTTCAAATAAGAAAACATTTAGAAGATCTCAGTGTTTATCAATAATCGCAGAAACACTACTGGAACTCAGAAATTTCCAAGACCCAACTTTTCCAAGTGGATCAATGGGTTACACTGAGCATTTAAAAACAAAACAAAAGAAAAACTGTTTACATCATTCAAGAAACTGTTGTAGAAAAATTGCTTTCTGGGGGCCGGAGTGATAGCACAGCGGGTAGGGCATTTGCCTTGCCTATGGCCCACCTGGGTTCAATCCCCAGCATCCCATGTGGTCCCCCGAGAACCCCCAGGAGTAATTCATGAGTGTAGATCCAGGAGTAACCCCTGAGCATAGCTGGGTGTGACCCAAAAAGAAAAAAAAGAAAAAATTGCTTTTTAAGCTATTATTTATTTAAATGGTCATTTCTATTCCCTCCCCTCCAATTACCCCCCACCCCCAGTATGTAAGCGGATCTTCAGTCCATGCTTTTATTCATTTGATTTATCTTTTTCTTATCTGAGATTGGCCCAGGTAATTATTTGAAGCATTGAATCTCTAAGCGGCTTCCTTTTGTTTGTCTTATTTTCGGGTCATATCCAGTGAGTACCAGGGCTCACTCTTGGGTCTCCACCCAGGGGTCAGTCCAGACAGTGCTTTTGGGGACCAGATATGATGCCAGGGATGGAACCAGGTCAGCCACCTGCAAGCAAGCACGTTAACCCCTAGACTATTTCTCCATCCCTTTCTAAGAGAGGCCCATTGTTTATCTGTGACGTTCTTTTTGCAGTCTTACAATCTCTAGTGGGCTGAAGCGATAATAGCACAGCGGTAGGGCATTTGCCTTGCATGCGGCTGACCCGGGTTCGATTCCTCTGTCCCTCTCAAAGAGCCTGGCAAGCTACCGAGAGTATCCCACCCCCACGGCAGAGCCTGGCAAGCTCCCCGTGGCATATTCCATATGCTAAAAACAGTAACAACACGTCTCACAAAGGAGAGGTTACTGGTGCCCGCTTGAGCAAATTGATGAACAACGGGATGACAGTGCTACAGTGATACAATCTCTAATATTATGTGATACATACTATGCACATTTATCCCTTCGTATATATTTATATTGCACATTTCACATGAGATTGTATAATAGATACAGTTTATATACGACATATCCATACTAGTTCTTGACCAGGACTTGAAGATAGACTCAAATCATGTATGAAATGAAGGCAGAATGTTGTCTTCATCTTTGTTTCATTTCAACTTCCTTTGTCCCTTTTTCTTCCCTTTGTTGCTGCTAAGCTGAGCAGAGGCTGCACATTTGGCGACCGTGCTTACACACAGCTTTAGTTGTGGTGTCCCCGTGTGTGAGCTGTGGTGCTAACACTCCTTTGCTCAAGTTCTGCTGGATATCACAGGCTCTGCTACGGTGCCAGCTTTTCCAAAGGGTAATCTTCTGAGAATTACATCTCTCTTCCACGGGACAGATCTAGGAATTGAACTTGTGGCCTCATGTCTGCAAAGCAGGTGCTCTAATGCTTCAATCCCCAGCATCCCAGATGGTCCCCAAAGCCTGCCAGGAATGATTCTTGAGCACAGGGCCAGGAGTAAGTTCTATGCACAGCCGGGTGTGTATACACCTCTCACAAAAAGAAAACCTAGCCCCCTCCCCAAAGGTAGGTGCTTCCTGTCCACCACTGAGCTATTTCCAGTCGTTCTATATTCATTTTTTTATTCCTAATAGTTCATTCTTAATATCTTATTCCTAGACCATTATATGAAGTCTACAACAGCATAATGCATAGATTCACTGATAAAAGAAGTGAGTTAAATAAATTTAGTGCAATGAAATTGCTAGAAAAAAAACTTTTCTGGTCCACAAAAGATTTAATACTTAAAGCAATACATGTACAATCATTTTCTTCCTTTGTTCTCAGTTCTCTTTCCCTTTTACCTTCGTTTAAAAAAATATCTCCTTCCCTTATTTCCTAAGCTGTGATCGCATATTTTACAACTTTAATTTTAACTTTGATAGTGAATTAATAAATTGATCATAAAACAATTTTAAATGGTATTTTCTCCATTTATTTTAAATTAAACTGTATGTACAGGTGATTTTCATAATTTATGATAGAGCTATTGATACTTAAAAATATTTTTTCCAAGTCCCTGATGTTGTTTTATCAGAGAAAGGAACTAAATATAGAAAGATAAACAATTAGATGACATCAATTAAAGTAGCTTTTCAGTTTAGTTTCAGTGTTAGTCTGAAATATTTCTTCGGCAGAGCTTTTAGATATCTTTCTGTTGCTGTTGTTTTGGCGCCACACCTGATGATACTCAAGGCTTACTCCTGGCTCTATGCTAGAGATCAGTCCAGGGTTCTCAGGACCATAGAGCTTTTAGATATTTCTTTTTTACTTTTACTTATTAGTTTTGAGCCACACTTGGCAGTTCTCAGGCCTTACTCCTGGCTCTGAGCTCAGGGATCACTCCTTGCAGTGATTGAGGGACCGTTTGGGTGCTCGGGATTGAACCTGGGTTGGCCACATGCAAGGCAAATGCCCCACCCACTGTACTCTCTCTCCAGAGCTTTTAGATAAATCTGAGGTGGCAGAAGGAGGAGGAAACAAATCACCACTTCTTCTTGTGCCCCTTATATGCAGTGTGTAGAGAAAACTATCATTGTAAATTGCTCTAGAATAAGTAACACAAATAATAAAAGATTTCATACCTCCAACGAATGGGGTTCAAATAGTTCTTTAAAAATCAATTTCCTTGACTAACACCCAAGAATAGTAGAAATAAGTATCAGGAGGTTGACTCCATGGCTTGGAGGCTGGCCTCACATTCTGGGGAGAGGGCAACTCAGATAGAGAAGGGAACACCAAGTAAAATGTGGTTGGAGGCCATGCGGGGGAAGGGTGATGCATGCTGAATGTAGACTAGAGACTGAACACGATGGCCACTCAACACCTTCATTGCAAACCACAATACCTAATTAGAGAGAGAGAACAAAAGGGAATACCCTGCCACAGTGGCAGGGTGGGGTGGGGGGAGATGGGATTGGGGAGGGTGGGAGGGATGCTGGGTTTATTTGTGGTGGAGAATGGGCACTGGTGAAGGAATGGGTTCTCGAACTTCATATGAGGGAAACATGAGCACAAAAATGTATAAATCTGTAACTGTACCCTCAAAAAAAATAAATAAAAAATTTAAAAAAATAAATGAAAATCAATCTCCTCTACAAAACATAGTAGCACGTGGAATATTTTGGAATAATGCTTTACCAATAAGAGTACTAGGCCAACAGGGTCACTCCTGGCAGAGCTCAGGAGATTATACACAGTGTCTTGATGGACTGGGGTCTGCCCAAGTAATTGAACATTTTTTTTTTCTTTTTGGGCCACACCTGGCGATGCACAGAAGTTAGTCCTGGCTCTGAACTCAGGAATTACTCCTGGCGGTGCTCAGGAAACTATACGGGATGCTGGAACTCCAACCTGGGTCAGCCGTGTGCAAGGCAAATGCCCTACCCTCTGTGCTATTGCTCCAGCCCCTGAACATGCTTCTTAAAATGCAGATCCTGGGGCCAGAGAATAGTATAGAAGATAGGGCCTTTGCCTTTCATTCTGCTGACCCAGGTATAATCCCCAGCACCCTATCTAGTCTCCTGAGACTGCAGAAGACATAGCTGAGTGCAGCATTGGGTGGGAGCCCTGAGCACTGCTGGGTATGGCCCTGCTATCCCCAGCATTCCGTATGGTCCCCCAAGAACTGCCAGGAAGAATTCCTGACTGCAGAGCTGGGAGTAATTTCTGAGCATCGCTGGGTGTGACTTCCAGAAAAACCAACCAACCAGCAAAAACATAAACTAGCACTAGCACTAGCACTATCATCCCATTGCTCATCGATTTGTTGGAGCGGGCACCAGTAACGTCTCCCATTGAGAGATTTATTGTTACTGTTTTTGGCATATTAAATACCCACGGGTAGCTTGCCAGGCTCTGCCACACGAGCTCGATACTCTCGGTAGCTTGCCGGGCTCTCCGAGAGGGGCAGAGAAATCAAACTCGGGTCGGCCGTGTGAAAGGCGAACATCCAACCGCTGTGCTATTGCAAATAAATAAAAATAGAAATCCTACACACATTAGCTTGTATGAATAACAGGTGACAGCGTGTCTTTGCCGCCAATTGGAGAGGGATTCTGATAGGTCTGGGTCCTGATGCTGCTCCAATTCCCCTTACATTGGATTTCTTCGTTTTTTTTTTTTTTTTTCCCAGCTGGGCAATTTGTGTGGTAATTTGGCTGTAGTTCTGCAGACTGTCCTTTTGCTAGGTAGAATGGTGAACAAAGGCATTCTAGGACCAGAGAGAGAATACAAAAGTGAAGTTGCGTGGCTTGAATAAAGTGACCTGGTTCAATTCCTGCATATCACGTGTTTTTGAAAAAGTACTGCGGGGTCACCCTCGGGTGTGGCCCAGCCAAGTGTCCTTGGAGCCTACCTAAGAGGAGTCCCCAGGCCTCTGAGAACCACTTGGGAGGGCCAGAACAAACCAAAATAATAAAGAAAGAAGCAAATACATTTTGAGAGGTAGAGAAACAAAGGCAGAGCTGTAACAGGCTCGTAAAGAAGCCGGAAGACGCTAGCTAGCCTAGGTTTCGGTTCCAGAATTCCTGGAATTGAGCAGATACCTGGAATTGAGTCCCAATTTTTCCCAAGTGAAATAGCTATGGTTCGGTCAATGAAGGGTTACCAATCAGATTCAGGTAGGGAAGCCCCCACTAGATAACCCTTACCTAACACTTGTTCAACCCTTATGTAACTCCAACTTACAGCCAATCAGCTATGTACAAGTAGTGGAAAGCCCCTCAGACTACGGCCAAATGGGTGGTCTGCAGAAAGTCCCTGTTATATCAAGTTATGATATAAAAGCCCCTCACTTTTGAGACTCGGTCCGCTCATTCTGAGAAGGCTGTCACTGTGTGGGTGAGTCGGACGAGGACCCTAGCTCGAGCTAGCTGAGCCAGCCAATAAAGACCCTTTGCTTATTGCATCTCAACTTGTCTTCATGTGATTCCTTTGGGGGGATCTCGGCCCAGTTTAACACTTTCAAGGAAAAAAAAAGAGCAATTGTTTTAAAAAATAATTCTAGGGGCTTTGAGAGAGAGAGAGAATAGAGCAGGTAAGGTGCTTGATATGGATGCAGATAATCTGGGTTCTACCCCTCATCCACCTACTATCGGAGTCACCCTTAAGCACACCTGGGTGTAGCCCCAAAACAACAGCAAAAATTGGGGGAATCTGGGGGAAAAAATAACTGAATAAGAACAAAAGAAAACTGGAAAAAAAATCTAATATATTGGGTAAGAGGTGATGTATCATTTCAATAATTTCTTCAGCAACTAATTACTTTCCAAAATACTTTGCCTGCCAATATCAACACAAAGCTTTCTTTGGAGCAGAAACATTAATTTGTAAACAGAAACAAAGCAATAGCAGACCACTGAGAATGGAGAGGCGTGGAATTGCTTTACCTAATCTCAATTGTTCCAGTTAGCAGAACATTTGGTTTTGGGAGCTAGCATCCAAGACACCTCTGATATACATTTCCTTGTCTTCAAATATGTTGTGACTGCTATCATTTTTGAAATGTATGTCTCTATTTTTTTCAGCGAAAACTATACACTTTTTCAGTTATATGAAATGATTTCAACCTTTCAACTGTGTCTAGTAATTAAGTCATAAATTGAAAAAAACAGAGGAAAATATAGAAAAAAATGGGAAAATGCAGGAAAAACAGGAAAAATTGGAAATATAGAGGAAGAACTAGGAAGACAATTAGATAAATTTTAAGGAATTTGCATGCAGCTCTCAATTTCACAATTTTCTGTTGCTTATTTGAATAAATACCAATGAAATGAGTTTATTATTCAGAGAGAAATATCAGAGAACCCCATAAATAATTTTAGAAAGTTACTACTTTCATTCAAGGCCTTTGCAATCAAGACATATGTATGGGCCATATCCTGTGATTCTGGAAATTAATAAGGTCCCAAATCCTATTTATACATTTGTCTTGGTTTATAACTCAGATAAAGCATCAAACAGGGTAAAAACCACCAAGATGGAAATATAAATAAGATGTTGAAAGAGAATGGTATTAGAACTATTATGTTTAGAGAGATCTCAGGGTAATTTTCCAGGAGAATTCCCCTTAATATAAACAAAGAAGGAAGTTAGAAATTAAATAACCTTGACAGAGGCAAAAGGCATTGAACTCATAGAAAACAGCATGTACAGAGGTCGGGAAGGATGAAAAACCCGTTGGTTCATATAAGTAAACATGAATCTCTCCATGTCTAAGGTCCATTGTTTCTAAAATTAAAGGAGACAAATATGACAAGTAGTAAACTGTGTCCAGGTTCCAAAAGTCCTTGATTACCTTTGAGATTTTCTTTATTTTTTTTCATTTGATTATATGTGTGCTGGTCCTTTTTAAAAAAAAAATTTATTGAATCACCATGTGAAAATCTACAAAGATTTCAGGCTTAAGTCTCAGTGATACAATGCTCAAACACCCATCCCTTCACCAGTGCCATGTTCCACCACCAAGAACCCCAGTATACCTCCCACACCCCCCCCAGCCTGTGTAGCTGATAATTTTCACTTTACTTTCTCTTTACTTTGATTACATTCAATATTTCAACATAAAACTCACTATTATCATTTGGAGTTTCCCCCCCCCCCCACCGCCAAATCGAACCTGCTGAAAAGGCAGCATTTGATAATTTGTTTTCCCTTGCTGAGAATGAAGAGGTATGAGGCTATTGCGGATGTGCGGTTTTGGATTTCTGTATTTTAGTAGCTAAGTCCAGGGAAATTTTTGCCAAAAATTGCATCATTGCAAGCTCAGACCTCTGTTTAGTGGGCCTTATAAGATGGCGGTCGCCACGCCACCCCTCTGGAAAGGGAAAGCCGAGAGAGAAAAACCTTTTTTTCCTGGAGTGGCATGGGGCCGTGGCTTAGTTCATAGTCTGGAGGCATTTCTGCAAGAAACTGCTGGTGCCAAAGGTCGTTAGATTACCTTTGAGATTTTCATGAGATAGAAGTGAAAAGTCAGAAGGGATTGAATGAAGAGCAACATTAATGTGCATTTACTAAGCACTTTGTCCTAAGTTTGAATCCTTACAACTTCACTCGGAGGGTTAATTAGACACGAACACAAATACTATTTTCTTACTAACCTCACCCAGTAAGCCAGGCTCCATATTTAGACCTGTGACATGATTTGAGGAGACTGAAATCTTATTGTATCACAATACTTACAGAGGGGTGATTATCTTTTAGGTAGAACTATCATTATGGTTGATTAGTGAAGGCTCAGCTGAGAAGAACATAAGACCAGAGACCAGAGCATATTGCAAGAATAAAGTCTGGGGGCTAATTTAGGATTTCAATGGTGGGAGTTATTTGCAGTAATTACAGAATGAAATATAAATAATGTAAATATTAAAGCAAGGACATCTGGAGAGGGAAGTCACAAGAGTGAATTCTAAGGCAATGGTTTTGGCTATCAAGAAGGAGACTCCCCAGGAAATAGGTATGAAAATGAAATTCACAAAATGCACTGAGGAAAAGCAAAAAGAAGTGTGAATGACAAAAGTTTCCAATTTAGGAAATAATGGACTTCCATCTCCTGCGCCTATCCCGGAAGTATGGTGGCAATTCACATCTAAGGTCTTCCCAACTCTGAAGTGATGGTTTATCCCAGGGAGGGATGAATGAGAATATTTCACTTTCTTTCTAACTCAAATTGTAGCTCAAATCAATCTATTATGACCCCACCTAAACTCCCAGGGCCGTACTTTTCGCAACTACACTTATCATTAAAAGATAGATCTTCTTACTTTTATTTTTGAAGGAAGCATGAATCATGCTCAGTGAGAAAAATACACAGCAGGAGTCTTAAAATATTGGGTTCCTTATTGGTTCCACATCTAAAAATTCAGCTTTCTGCACTCCCTCGAAAATTCATATTTTTATGAAATATGAAATTTTTCCTCATAGTCCTTTTACAATGCTAATTCAGCTTAGATATTTAAATAGGTGTTTATTATGTTTAAAAAGCTAGATAGTAGCAAACCACAAGTTTCTTCTGCAATTTTTTTCCTGCCTTAAGGAAAAATAAATTGTTCACTGGGAATAAAGTAATTGTTTTTCAATTAATCTATTGGGTCAGAGAGACTGTGCAGAGAGTAAGGTACTTACCTTGCACCCAATTGACCAAAGTTCAATTCCCAGGTGATCCTTGAGCACCAAGCCAGGAGTTAGGCCTGAGCATAGCCAGGTATGGCCCCCAAAGCAAACTAATATTATTTTCTCTTAAAAAGCCTTAAAAATATTTTAAACTTAACTGTAATTCCCGAATTGGAGCAATAGCACAGTGGGTAGGAGATAGGGCTTTTGCCTTGCACGTGGCCGACCTGGGTTCGATTCCTCCAATCCTCTCGGAGAGCCTGGTAAACTACCGAGAGTATCCTGCTTGCAAGGCAGAGTCTGACAAGCTCCCTGTGGTGTATTCGATATGCCAAAAACAGTAACAACAAGTCTCACAATAGAGCAGTTACTGGTGCCTACTTGAGCAGTGAAAACCAATTTAAATGCATTGACACCAGAGAGCAAAGAGCGTAAAAGTAGTGGCCTTGTGGGGCTGGAGCAACAGCACAGGAGGTAGGGCGTTTGCCTTGCATGTGGCCAAGCCGGGTTCAATTTCCAGCATCCAATATTGCCCTCTGAGTACTTCCAGGAGTAATTTCTGAGTGCAGAGCCAGGAGTAACCCCTGTGCAATGCCAGGTGTGACCCAAAAAGCGAAAAAAAATAGTAGTGGCCTTGGATGAGGCCAACCCTGGGTGAAACCCTTAGCACCACATTTGTTCCTCGGAGCACAGAGCCAGGAAGAGTCCCTAAGCACAGACACGTGTATCCTACCCTGCTCCCCACCATCACCAAATCAAACAAGTAGATGCAATAACCTTTGCTCCCTGATGCCTTCCTTAAAAACCTTTATCAGAATAAATGACCACCTTCTATTCTAGTATTATTTTGTAGAAATCTCCGATAAGGGTTTTTTCTTTCATTGTTTTCACATGAATAATATGTGTTTCCACACTATGGCTGCCCTCATACTCTTAAATTCCTTTTGGGGAATGTTTGCTTCCAAATTACAGGATTATTCACTTAATAGTTTATAAATGTACATACATAGCACGATTTCAGTATGAGAGTAAAAACTCAATGACAACATAATTGAACAGCATATAAACTTATGGTAAAAACAGGTGACATAAAATTCATCATTTTAGAGATTTTTTTAAATTGCACAATTCGATAGTATTCTATACATTCACATGGTGCAATGCATCTCTAGTAAGACTTGCATCTTGGAAAAACCCAACTCAGCCCTGAAATGGTAGCTAGTCATTTGTCCCTTCCCACAGTCCTTAAAAATCATCCTTTATTTTCTGTCTTTACAAGGGTGACTTTAATAGATACCTGATATAAATCATACCATTTTCCTGCTGGGACTGGCTTATTTCACTTAGAGAAATGTCTTCAAGATTTTCCCAACTTGCAGCCTTTGGCAGGATCTATCCCTTTTCCTTAAAGGCTGTCTAACCGTCTGTTGTATGGAAATGCCACATTTGGTTTATCTATTCAAGCCTCTAGTCTTTTAGTTTTTCTTTGCCTATTGTGGTAAATACCAGAATGACATGAATGTGTAAATATCTCTTTGATGTCTTGCTTTCAATTCTTAATGTAAATATTTCATAAGAGGTAATTAAAATAAACTCCATTTATTGAGGCTCAAAGGGATTCTCCCCCCCCTGCTCCTTAGATGTTCAAAGTTCTTTTAATGTTGGAGGCCCTACCTGGCATCATCCTTGAAATATGCATCCAGCTTTGACATTAAAGCGATTTGAGATTGGTGAAGAACGACTATTATAACAACATTTTGGATACTATTTGATGGGATGTCACAAACTTTATGATTGGCAGTACTCCACAAGTAGTCATACCTAGACCTTATATAAACAACACTAGTTTCCCTGAAAACGGTTTGAAATAATGGGCAATGTTGATGACATTAAAATAGATAATAAAATTGCTGTATAGTGTAATAGAAATTGAATTTTAAGTGGATTGAGTTCAAAACCAGGTGTTTTGGGTTTCCATTAGTGGTAACACTTTTTTTCATGTTTCAAACTTTAAAAGAAATTTTAAGATGCAGTCATTCATTTTTTTAATATCCTCCCTCCCTTCACTAAGCTGTTTTAATGGGTTACACAATGATGCCTGACTGTATTGTTTGCACATCTTTTAGTTATGGGAGCACCCAGTTCGGAATAGATCAATATACATCAGAACCAAATATTCTATCATAAAAGGTTTATTGAAATGAAAGCTCGGTATTTTAACATGAAATCTGAGAGAATAAGGAAACACAGAACTGCTCGTTTTGGGGCCCACCCAGCTGTGTTCAGGAATTACTCCTGGTTCTCTGTGCTCAGAATTCACTTCTAGAGAGCTCAGGAGATCATAGCAGGTACCAGAATTGAACTTGTATAAACACTTTCAAGTTAAAATGTTTGTCAGTCAATAAAATGAGTAGAGACACTCTCTCCTAATAAACTAAAGCCATTCATCCCAGTCAAAGCATCAAAGAATTCAAAAGAGTGAGTCCATGGTGCTAAAATCTTCAAGAAAGCAATTCAATTTGGGTGTGGTTTCACAGACCTTTTTCTACCAATACTACACAAAAATCCATCTTGCTTTTTAATGATCTGCCCTACAACTTCTTTATAGCATGAGTTATTCGTCAGCAACAAGAGAAAGGACTTTTCACCTCCCCCCAGAAGAAAGCAGGCACATCGCTGTATGGAATTTCAATTAATCATTTTTTTCAGAAGACAGTCAACTTTGGAAACACCTCGACTCATGCAGATATTTGTTTGAGGTGTTATGAAAACATGACCTAATCCTCGTATCCTGAAAGAATGACTGTCCAGTAATTAAGTTTGTAACTGCTACTTGCAACTGTTCTCAATAGATAACTGTGAGGCTTGTGTGTAAACTAAACTCACTTTCCATGGGAGTCCTTTCAAAATATCCAGCAAGCAATCACATCAAAATATTAATTTGCACTCAAACACTTGATGCCACGAGACACTCCAATTATCTCTCGCTGTTTAAGCCAGATGACTTTTCCAGGCTTTAAACTAGTCTCTGAAGAGATTTAATTCAATATTACTTACCCAAAAGCAGCCTGCATGCTCTTTTTTGACCTTCAGGTCAATGAGAGTGACCCAACTGAGACCCAATCAAGTGTGAATATGGACCCCCCTAAAGAACTATTCACAAGGTTAATTGTATCTCACTTCTGTTTGCTGAATAAGGAATCAATTAAAGGGAATAGCAAAAGAAGCCTTAAATGACTATATGAACTATATAGAAGTGAGCCACTTCTATAGAGGAAAAAAAATCCAAAACAGGTTTCTCTTGGCGTCTGATGTTCAGAGATCCCCATCCAAAGGGAGCTTAAATGATGACAAAGTCCTTCCCTGTTTTCCCATCACAATCAATGTTAGCATCAGTCTCTACTTTGCATTCTTTGGCAGTATCTGGAAATTTGCAGGGATCAAGAGCAATACCTTAGACTATTTAAGTGCAAAGTTCGTTGCGCTTAAACAGTAACATGATGCGATAATTCAAAGATCTGTCAAGAAACAATAGGTCTTGTCGCATTAACCTGATAAGGGTGGGGAGAGAAGTTTCTAACATTTTCTAACAACATCCCCTATTACATTTCAACGTTTCTGTGTGGCCACACAAAAGAATCTATCAAAAGAATAAAACTTATAAAGGAATGACTGTATCACTGTTATCCCGTTGATCATTGTGTTTCTGGAGCGGGTACCAGTAATGTCTCCATTTGTCCTAGCCCTGAGAGTTCAGCAGAAGAAAAATTCCTTCTTCAGGGAATATCAAAAGGTCACCAGATGGAAGGATGGGTAAACAATCACTGTATGAGTGAAATGCAGACAAAAATTCTTAAGTTTGTAACTGTACATCACAGTGATTCTCTAATAAAAAATTTTGAAAAAAAGGTCACCAGAACCCACATCTTTTAGATGATTAGCATACAATAATGTAACAGAAGGGGACTCGTCTTCAAAAAAATTTGCCTTGGCAATACCTATCTACTGCCAAACATTGTCCCTGGAGTGTTATAAGCATCTTAACTTGCTTACTACCGTCCCAGAGGTTTAGAAAATGGAAGGTCTCATTCAGAGTCACAAAGCAAAGACAATGAAAGAACCCTCTTCTGAATTACTGCAGCCTATTCTTAGCTATATCTTCTATCCACCTACCAGCAAAGACAAGGCAAGCATCAGCACAAAGACGAGAATAAAAACTTAAAATCCAGGAGAGGGACAGATATAGCACTACTGCATTCCCTTGTGTGATATTTTTTTAAAAAATAGCATGAGACTAATGTCCAAGGCCAGGCAAAACAGGGGCCAGGAGAACTGGTCAATGATTGGAAGCTTGTCACAAGTGTGTGAGGGGCGTAGGACTGTTAGGATAGAGAAGGGACCAGTATGACAATCGCCGTTAGAAATGACTAGTCTGGACAAGAACTGAGTGTAGAAAATAGCTAAAGGGATATACCTGGTAACCTTTAAGTATCTGTATAGCAAACCATAGTGCCCCAAAGGAAAGAGAGAGGCAGAGAGACAGAGAGTCAGAGAGAAAATGAAGAAAAGTGCCTGCCACAGAGGCAGGCAGAGGTGAGGGGTGGGTGGGAGCAAAACTGGGCACTTTGGTGGTGGGAAATATACACTGGCCAAAGGATGGGTGTTGGAACATTATATAACCGAAACCTAGTCATAAACAACCTTGTAACTGTGTATCTCACTGTGATTAAAAAAAAATTTTTAAGTGCATTCTTATAAATAGCAAAGCATCTTTGTCTATGTGCATAGGCCTGCTCTGTCTCTTGATCAACCAGAGTGCAGGAATACTCAAATTCATGGCAGTGGATGCCAGAAAGATGCCCGTCAGCCAGCAAGATAAATAAGTCAGGGGCCGGAGCGATAGCACAGCGGGGAGGGCGTTTGCCTTGCACGTGGCTGACCCATGTTCGATCCCTGGCATCCCATATGGTCCCCCAAGCACCGCCAGGAGTAATTCCTCAGTGAAAGAGCCAGGAGTAACCCCTGAGCATTGCTGGGTGTGACCCAAAAAGCAAAAAAAATAAAAGATAAATAAGTCAGTAGAGGCACGATCATCTTCCATACAAAATTAAAAAAAAAAAAAGAAGAAAAAGAAAACTTAAAATCCCATGCTAGCTGGTGTTGAATAAGGAGTCCTGGAGGCCTCCGTAGAGTCTGAGTTTCGAAACTGGAAGAGCAGATACAACAAGAAACCCGAGCCAGTTGTTAAGGCCTCAGACCACTGAAGGCTTCTACAAAGTTTGTAGTTGGAGCCAAGCTTCTCTGGGCACTTGACATGTTTTAGTTACCCAGAGTTCCCCGTTATTTGCAGTTCCCGGGCTTACTCTGGTCAAAGCAAACCTGACATTTCACCAATTTGCCTGGAAAAGATGAGGTTGGAGATTTGGGCGTAGCTCTTTCATTTTCTTCATGTGGCTACAATAATGAAGTGGGGTTTTGACTGTCATCGATAGAGCGGACCCAAAGCAGGGTGTTAGGCTCACAAACTGTGTTTGCTCATCCTAGGACAAGTGCTGACTTCCCCTTCTCTCTCTCTTTCACTGGTTAGCGGTGTTGTGGGTGTCCTCCTGATTCTGTTCTCAGGGCTCAGTCCTGGCAGGGCTCAGGGGTGCCATAGACTAAACTCAGGTCAGCTGTGTGCGGTACCCTCCCTCTCTCTGGCCCCTTCCTATCACTTCTATTTCAATTGATCTTTCCATCTCTCAGTATTTTTAGGAGGTGAGAATTCTACTGACATTCCAAATCTAAGTGTGCCTTGCACTTGTGTATAAACTGAAAACTGATATCCCAGCCTGGCTAGTTACAAATAACAACGATCATTTCCTGGTCACCTTCGAACTTATTTCTTTTTTGCTACAGCTGATTGTGTTCAAGGATTACTACCTGGCTCTGCACTCAGGGGTCACTCCTTTTGGGGTTCAGGGGGTACCACGAATCAAAACCCAGTTAGGCTGCGACAAGGCAAATGCCCTGCCCTGTCTCATTCCAGATAGCCATTTCCTACTTTTTTTTTTTTTTTTTGCTTTTTGGGTCACACCCAGCAATGCACAGGCATTACTCCTGGCTCATGCACTCAGGAATTCTCTTGGTGGTGTTTGGGGGACTGTATGGGATGCTGGGAATCGAACCCCGGTTGACCATGTGCAAGGCAAACACCCTACCTGCTGTGCTATCGCTTCAGCCCCCCCCCCCCAACACTTTCCTACTTTTTAAAACCACACTGAGAATTCTTTCTGTGGGGTCCTCTGCTCTTGCTTAGCTTGGCTCCCTGGTATTCCCAAGGGAATAAATGTATAGTCAATCTTCCCCTCAGGAAGTCTCAGAGATCTTCCCCCCATTTCAGCTACCAGGCTCTCTTTTCCTCCCTGCTTGTTTTCCCTTCAACCATCTCAATTTTTTTTCTTTTTTGGGTCACACCCGGAGATGCACAGGGGTTACTCCTGGCCCTACACTCAGGAATCACCCCTGGTGGTGCTCAAGGGGCCATATGGGATGCTGGGAATTGAACTCGGGTTAGCTGCATGCAAGGCAAACGCCCTCCCCGCTGTGCTATCATTCCAGTCTCATCCCAACACGTCTGCAGCAAATGAGGCTGGCAGCCTCGCTCTGCCATTCCGTGGCCCCTGTGAGCTTGTCTTCCTGTCACAGGACTGGCTTTGGCTTCCCTCCAGCGGCGAGTCCTCACCAGGATGCTAGGGGGAGACTTGAACCCTCAGGCTCGGCCTTTGAGTCAGGATTAGCTTTCAAAGGCGGGCAACCATTGACCAGGCTTCAGGAGGGAAACTGGCTTTTCAGAGCAATTGCTCTCTCCAGAAGCGTGACTAACAGAGAGAGGGAAGGGAAGGAACCAAGAGGCGCAGGCCGGGTTTGACTTGTTAGACAGTGGTGTGTGCTACATAACCACTCGTGTGGGGAAGCAAGACAAAAACATGCAGCCTCTGAAGGAAGGGAGCCTGGAACAGGAGCAGATGTGCTCATCCCGGCGATCCCAGCGCTTCAACTCTCAGGGAAAAGGATGAAGAAACTCCTACTTTCTTTCTGGCACGGCACAACTTCCTGCTTGCTTAAATCTCCCAGGTAGAATCAGGCCCTGTCAGAGAGATCATGAAACTCTGCAAAAAATTGTTCAGGACAGAAATACCGATTAAGTAGAAATAGAAAATAGAATGACTTTGCCCAGGAAGGCCGGCACCTTAGGTATACAGATGTGTGTATTTTAGTGCATGTTGGAATAATATGCACTATGAAAGCCAGAGTGGTAGCACAGCGGGTAGGACGTTTGCCTTGTGCGTGACTGACCCGGGTTCAATTCCTCTGCCCCTCTCGAAGATCCCAGCAAGCTACCGAGAGTATTCCGCCCGCATGGCAGAGCCTGGCAAGCTCCCCATGGCGTATTCGATATGCCAAAAACAGTAACAACAAGTCTCACAAAGGAGACATTAGTGGTGCCCGCTCGAGCAAATTGATGAACAACAGGACGACAGTGATACTGTGACAGTGATGAAAGCCAATCATAGTTAGAGGGTGCTTACAAGTTTAAGTACTGGAAAACTCTCCAGAGGCATTTGCTCCACTGGTCTTGGAGTGTTTATCCCTACCGCGTTGTTTTTGTGAAGTACCCATTGTGCCTGACGGTGTTTGGGGCCGAGCAGAGAGTCTGTGACCTCTCCTTCTTGAACTTCACGACTAGGGTGTTCCCCCAGTCCCCTCTTTGACTTTTCTTTCCGTGATGCATTGATTCACTCAGACACAGTGGCAGCAGCTCTTCACAAACGCTCTGAAGGATGTTGCTGGGAACCCAGGTTTGGGGAGAGGATGGACCTGCCCCCCCAGGGGACCAGGCTGAACTTGAACCTGGCCTCCATGTTTCTTGTGGATCCTTAAACAGAAATTCAAACCCTCCATACCCACCTGAGCAGACAGCGCGGGAATGCTTCATTTCAGATGTAATGGACCATGGCCAGAGCATGCGCCATCGCTCAGACATTCCCAGGAAGTATTCTTCCCACTCTTGATACACTTGACAGACAGACAGGCATTTAATTTGAACAAAGTTCTCTTCCCGGATGACTTGACACCACGAGGGCGGGGGGCAGGGGGGCGGGAACCCCCCCAGCTTTTATTTTACTTTGAGTGCAATAAAATAATCTTGAAATGATTTTGTTTTTCTAGAGGAGCAATAGAACCTATTTCTAATATTTATTTTCTCTCCCTCTCTCTTCCTTCCTCCCTTCTTCCTCCCTCTACCCCCTCTTCCTTTCTCTCTTCCTCTCCATTTTGCGTTGTGGGAGAATGTCCAGTGTGGTGAAATGCTCAGGAGACCTGGGATTTTCTTGGCCAAGCAGGCCCAAGGTTCAATAGAAGGGCCAGGACGCGGTGCTACTCAGGCCCGGAGGTGCTCTGCTCACAGGCCTCTAGGCTTGATTGTAAGGATGCTCAGAGGAGTATCTGATGCTAGGGATTGAGCTAAGCCAAATTCATGCAAGATATGAATCTTCCCTGGCACCATCTCAGCCCTAATTGTGATTTTTATTTATTTATTTAATTTTTTAAAATTCTGTTTATTAAATCACCATGAGATAGTTACAAGCTTTCATGTCTGAGTTACAATCTCACAATGATCAAACACCCATCCCTCACCAGTGTACATTCCCCACCACCAATATCCCAGGTATGCCCTCCCTTTCCCACCCTCCGTCTGCCTCTATAATACAATATACCTCCAATTCGAGGAGTAGAAGAGTCTCTATTTCTGCCACTAAAATCCCAATTAAAACTAACATCAACTAATGCTTGGACTATACCGGGCTTTTCCCTTCTGCATATTAATAGTCATACTGGCTTTCCTCCCAACAGCTATTGATAACGTTTTTAAGCCTTTAGAAAAGCTAAAAAAATTAAAATGTATGGACATTCACCACCTAGATTCTATAATCAATATTCGTGTTGATTTTAAAATCTGTAAGTCTGCAGATTTTTTGAAACTGCACAACTCCTGATATGAACACATTCTTTCTGTTCTCAGATCAGCAGCCACATCCTTTGCTGCAGTGAACCACGTTCCACCTGATGATTTCTAGATTCCATTGGCCTTTGGTTCTAACCCCTGTCTCCTTCATTCTATTGTGGTATCCAGCAGTGATGCCATTTTTCAAAGGAATCAAGTTTTTGAGTTTACTTTTCATTACACTCTTCCCCTAATCATCCCATTTTTCTCCTTTAGGACTGGAGCGATACCACAGAGGGTAGGGCACTTGCCTTGCACACTGCCGACCCGGTTCCGATTCCTCCATCCCTCTCGGAGAGGCTGGCAAGCTACCGAGAGTATTCTGCCCACATGGCAGAGCCTGGGAAGCTCCCCATGGCGTATTTGATATGCCAAAAACACTAATAACAAGTCTCACAATGGAGGCATTACTGGTGCCCGCTTGAGCAAATCTATAAACAATGGATGACAGTGCTATAGTGCAATGCTACAGTCTGAGATTATGCACATCTCTTAAGACTGATTCTCTTCCCACCTGAAGCAAATCATCATTCCCACCCCTCACCCCAAGTTATCTTTAACCCCAAAGTACCATGCTGCCTCACGTTTTTATCACCTTTGACTCTGAAATGCCCTCACTTCTGTATTTGCCTCCCTGCTGTCTCATTTCATGAAAATAGGAGATCCAGGGGAACAAGACCCTTTTGTTTTATTCACATCCAAATTTCCGTGGTTTGAGCAGCATGAAGAAATTGAATAAATGTGTTAATTAAACTTATGAATATCACAAAACAAGTATGTTTCCCAGACACAGCTGAGAAGAAGAATCTACTGTGTTTGGGGCGGGAAGGGGACACAAATGGAAGAAAACCTAAGACCTGGAACACACAATCACTCGTGGAATGACCGTTTTCAGCAGCTCATGGATGTACTCCCAAGAGAAAGGGGAAAGTGATTCACTGAAAATGTAGCAATCTGACCACAGAAGGCATAATCATGGCAGAGCTCTAACTAGAACACTTATTAATGATACAAAGGGAAGAGCTAAATTCACAGGTAAGAAAACATCTGACTTTTCTGCAGTTCCTGAGCCTACAAAATATCTGAAGATACTCTATTAGGAGCATTTCATTCTTGAAAATATTTCTAACCTATTGCAACTATTTGAAATATATCCTTTCATATTCAAAATGACATTTCTTTTAAATATTGAGGCTATGTTTTTTTCTTCTTCATAACCTTCTTCCTAGCACCATGGAAAGCTTCAGGATGAAAAGAAAACTGTGGTGATTTTCCTACTAATTAGTTGCTCTTATTAAAAAGAGCAAGATAATTGATTTTAGGATGCACTACCCCTTATTAAGACCTAATTAAGCTGTATATCAAAGACTAATTAAATGGCATTATTCCATCTCGCTGATGAGTCTTGATGCTTGGTGAATAGATTTGGGTGGTAGATGAATACTCTTGGAATAGATTTCACAGTCAGACAGATAAATATAGACTAAGAAGCTGAGTAAAGGGAATTTTCGATTATCTAAACCTAACACACTTATTGGTATTTCTTCAGCCTGACAGTCTGAAATGAACAAAACGAAACATTTAAATACAAACTCAGCACTGTGGTAAGATGAAGAACAATGAAGAAGCTACTGTGGAAAACTAAAAAATTTAAATATACCCTGAGTCCTTCTAGTGAAATGGTGAACTGCACTAGTTTTTTTTCTTACTTCTTTTTATGAGTGAGGCTACTCAGTCTTGATGAACCTTTGATAAGAGTTAAATTACATTCATAAAGAATATCTGGAAACCTGAAGTTGTTTTCAACATCGCCAATCACCCTATTTTCTAAGTTATTCTGTGACTCTCAGGGAAAGAAGCAAGGGATAGGGAAAAGAATATTATCATAGTGAAGATTTTGAATATAGCAAGAGCCCCGAGATTGATAGAACTGTAGACTAGCCAAATAGAAACTGCCCTTAAGAATATTTAAAGAATAAGACCTATTAATAAGATAAATGTTTTTTTGAATTTTATTCTACACTAGAAATGAGTGTTTTCAACAGCAAATCAATCTCTGATAAGTCAATATTTTATCTGACAAAGAAGATCATATACCAGCATTGCAAATGTTATGTAAATCCATTCATTGCTTTAATTCCATCAAGCTAACCTAATACTGCCAAGGCTATGTTTTCAAGACAGCATCTTTTTGACAACAGAAACTCATCATTCCATTTAATCTGCGAGGTCACAACCCTCTTGGATTATGGTGGGTAGTCTCTCAAAAGCATTGGTGTTTCGTAATGCAAAAGCTTTTGAATAAATCACATGATATTTGCAGAAAGTAATGATTTCAGTATATAACCGGGTTCTATTTGATTGTCTTTAATAGTTACCTTCACTGGCAGTATAATAATTTGCAAACAATAACATCAGTCATATGTCACTTTGCACTCATTACCAGCCAAGGTATAACCCCTAGAAACAATAATGTATACTACTGAACATCTAAATTAAATGCCACTCTGTACTAAGTGTGGGTTATTCATTTGAAACTGAACTTTTGCAACTATAACATGTATTTTGAATTATCTGAAGGACATCTACCCTTGAACTCCTTTTTTGCATTAACACACAGAAGTGGAAATAGCTGTAACATAACTAAGAAAAGCTGGGGAGAGGATGGAAATCTCTCTATGAAAATGAGTAAACAATTTATTTATAGCTATCTTTATAGAACTCATGGACAGGAGATAAAAGGTTTGACTCAAGCATTTCAAGGTTGTCATTCTAGGTGCTTTGTTAGATTTAATAGAGTTTATCATATTTAGATTACCTCTGAGATGGAGGCCCCACTTCCTTTCTCATTTCAAATGAAATTATGTATTTTAACATAATTTTGTATAATTACACACTGTACTTGATTGCAAAAAACAATCAATTATGACAATTAGAATTCCTTTGTTTCATGTTCTGTTCTTATTTTTTCCATTAGAGGTATAATATGAAGAAGGATGAGTGTCGGGTTGTTTAGCTAACCCCTAGGGTTCTGAGTCTCAAAGGGAACACATCTTTCACAAGCCTGAATTATGAACCCACCAATCCATAAGTCTGATTAACAATATTAATAAAAGAGGACTGAGGTGTGCTTATTAAGAGATTTGAGATCCTAAAAGGAAAAACACTACTGATACTATGGGAGCAATACCAAGGGATTGCATAAGACAATGACTCTGATAGGACTCTGAAGGCAATAAAGCAATAAAAGGCCTGGGGCTGGAGTGATAGCACAGCGGGTAGGGTAGGGCTTTTCCCTTGCATGTGGCTGACCCAGGTTCGAATCCCAGCATCCCATATGGTCCCCTGAGCACCGCCAGGAGTAATTCCTGAGTGTAGAACCAGTAGTAACCCTGTGCATCACCGGGTGTGACACACAAAAAAAAAAAAAAAGCAATAAAAGGCCCTTCATGACAATTGCAGACAGCCAGTCCTCTGACAGTTGGTTCACAATCATTAAACTGAACACATCCCCACCTAACTGCCT
Source organism: Sorex araneus (assembly GCF_027595985.1). NCBI lineage: Eukaryota > Metazoa > Chordata > Mammalia > Eulipotyphla > Soricidae > Sorex > Sorex araneus. Next base: position 254,662,480 of record NC_073303.1, read on the forward strand.
AGGCAATGATTATTGTGCGTTAACCTTGAATCTTAGCTCATTGGGAAACAAAGTCTCAAGATATGAAGGAAAAACATCGCTTGCATCATACATCATGCCTCAGTGTTCAAGACAGAACATCCCCCATTTCACACACAATGTGTCAAAAGAAGTGACGGGGCTTTAACATGCCACCTTGACTCTCAAGTGCGAGGGCATTGCGGTGCATTCACAGTGGATTGGTGTGTCACAATACAATTAGCTCATCAAAATATGCTTCCATTTAGAGGAAGTGACTCTCTTGTATGACCAATTCAGGAACGTCTGCCTGTCCAAATATCCAAGTGTACTGCACATCCTCTCACTGACAGTGGTATCTGCCTGGTAGTAAATGCAGAGCGGGGTTGATGAATAGTTTATAGGGGGTTCCGAGCTCGTGCCAATCACTCGCAGTCCAGTAAAAACAAAAACCCATAGGCCTGATCTAGAGTAACTTGAAGGATGCCAGTTCTCACACAGACTAGAAGTGACTGGAGGCGAGTAATAAAAAGTAGAAAAAGAAGAAATGATATTAGACTTATATTTTAATTTTCCTATTTTAATTGCTGAGTAGGATATTGTTTCTTTAAAAAAGTGCGAGGAGCATATTCCAAAGGCTGACTCCTTTTTTAAATCCTTCTTTAATCTTTCGCTTTTTTCTCTTTTTAATTATATCTCTTACTTCTCCTCTTATTGAACTAAGGAAGTTGTGTTTCAGAAAGCTGGAAGAGAAATGTGCTCCTTTTGTAGAAATTTCTTCAAAATATGAACTCTTTCATCTTTTTTTCTCCTTTTACCTCCAACTTCCCTAACAATTCCCCTATCCCTTGCCAAATATCATTATCATGATATGCATATTTATATGTTTTATATATATGTTTGTGTGTTTACTAGCTTATTTTTAGCCACACACATACCACATACATGTGTATATATACACACATATATAATAATATACAATATATACATATATAATTATAGATAATATATAATATATATTTAAATATATAAATTTAAATATAACATATGTAAATATATTATCTATAATTATATATGTATATATATTGTGTTTGTTTGCTTGCTTCCTTGCTTGTTTTATAGCCACACTTGGTGCTGTGCAGGGCTTACTCCTGACTCTGTGCTCAGGAATCACTATTGGAAGACTCAGGGAACCATATGTGATGCTGGAGATCAATCCCGGGTCAGCAGCGTGTAAGACAAGCTCGCTGCTCTCTGTACTATCTCTCTAGCCCCTCCACATACATATTATATACATGTCAACTGCTAAAGTCAAGGAATTAATGCTCCTTTCTCCTTGATGCAAAACCGTACGCATAGTATGGATGCTATACTCATTGAATAAATGAATGCAAAAATTGAGTCTGTAATAAACATCAGGAAATACATTTCTAAAACTCCTTCTATTATTTATGATTACAGAAAGTGGCTTCTTAATTAAAAAAAAATAGAAAAAACATTGTGACTTTATTCTAAGTCCCAGTGATTTTCTATTAAAATCAAAATGTGGCCCACAATGTAAAATAGATCTTTTATTACAGAAATGCACACATCCTTAAACACAAGAGCCTGTGCAAAAACACAGGCATGTATCATTGAAGAAATATGGTAGGCAAAATCCACTCCCCAATATCCGCACATATTTATACTTATAGTGGTATTATATAGAGTAATATCACTATGGCTAGGTACGCACATAGAGAAATAAAGAAAACATTTTTTTTCCTGTGGGCCAGAGAGATAACTCAAACATCTGAGTACAAGACTTGCAATATGGGAAGCTCAGTTTCAACACCTGATACTGTGTGGGGTCACTTCTGAGCCCAGATCCTGGTAGAGACCTTGAGAACTGACAGATGTGGCCTCCAAGCACCAAGACAGACAGACAAAAACAGAAAAACAATTTCTTCTTATATGTAATTGAAGTCCGTAGTCCTCACTTAGTTTAATTTAATCAAAAGGGACATTATTCTGGGCGTGCCCCATCTAATGAAGTTATTCTTTTAAAAGAAAAGAGGGAATTGTGAGGTGGTGGAGTGGAGTGGATAGGGCATTAGTTTTGCACATGACCAACCTATGTTTGATCCTTGGTACTATATATGATCTCCTCCCGAGCCTTGCCAGGAGTGACTCCTGAGCCCAGAGCCAAAATGAACCCCTAAGGACCTCTGGATGTGGCCACCAAACAAGATCCCAAAGCACAAAAACAAACAAACAAAAATAAAGTCTAGAGATTAAAGACTTGAGGAGGTAAAAGATTCACACTTCTACTAGCCTTGAAGCAGCATCATTTTTTTTTCTTGCTTCTAAAGCATTCATCCTACCCCTACAGTGAAATTGATTCTTCTCTCCATCACATTAGTTTGGAAAAGAAACAACCCCAGCTAATAGAAGGTCCAGCTCTGGTTATACCATCATTGCAGCCTAGCAAACCTTAGCAGAGATTCAAGCTAACATGCAACCTATAAAGATTAAAACCATAAATGAATGTAGCCTTATTTCACTATGTTTGTGGTAATACACAGCAGTAGACATATAACACACTCCAACTGTTTTTACAAACTGTTGACCGCTGTCATCGAAATTGATAACATGACAAATATATAGGCCAAAACCCACATTTAGAGAACCACAGCAATAGATTAAAATAGTTTTTTGCATGATGCCAAAATATTTATTGACAGGTTTATTCTTTTGGTTTAAAGTACTATATGCAGTTATTCTAACATTAAGAGCCATTACCAACCATTGACGCCCTTAGCCATCAATTTATTTTCTCATTTCCTAATAGATTTTCATTCTTACTTTATCTCAGGGATTGTACTTTGCATTGCTACCTACTGGGAAATAAAATCCACATGGATTCTTGCCCCCTAAGAATCTTAAAATTCTAAGGGTTGGAGAAAAACACAAACTAGATGAACAAAACCAAACACTCAAAGATAGATATTCAATATGTTTAAGTATCTATTGGGCATCTTATTATTGGAGAAGTAAAGATAAAAATTATTTAGAAAATATTATTTATATTTCAAAGGGCCACGATATCAAGTGGGAGGTTTATAACTTATAAATAAATATTCCTGGTCATCACAGCATCATACTAAGAGAATAAAAGATAGAGCATAGCATGAAAAACTTTATTCAGAGAACTCAAGGAGGACTTCAAAGAAGAGGTGATATTTTATGCAGAACCTATAAGTTGGAGGGGAATAAAAAATATCTCTAGGGGTGGAAGAAATGTACATTGCCTTATAATACAATTTAGAGAATACAGTGCTAGAATACAGCGCTAAGGATTTTTTTACTTTAAGGCAATTTGAATTATTAAAATTTTTTAAAGCAGATGTGAGAAAATCATCCTCTTGAGAAAAAATTGAAATGTTGAAAATTGATGTTATTATCACAACAGAATACAAGTCAGTGGTAAGTTGTTTAAGTTCTCCTATACAGAGACCTAAATATAGAAGATACTGTATCAATCCACAGACCAACAGAGTAGAACTGAAGCTCCAGAGACAGGCCCTCAGGTATATACCCTCAGGTATATCCTTGATCTTTGATAAAGGAGCAAAAATAAGGAAGTGGAGCAAAGGAAGCCTCTTTGATAAGTGGTGCTAGGAAAACTAGTTGGCCACAAATAAAAATAGAGTGAAATTTGACCTTTATCTAATACCATGCACAAAAGTCAAATCAAGTTGGATTAAAGACCTCCATGTCACTGTTAGAACTTTACAAGAAATAAAAGCCAACACCATTAAAAATTGGAGAGAACTGATGAACAGAAACTGTCTATACATAATGGAATACTATGCAGCCATTAGAAAGGAGGAAGTCGTGCAATTTCTTGCTATATGGATGGATCTGGAGAGTATTGTGCTGAAGAAAATGAATCAGAGGAGAAGGACAGACACAGGACGATCTCGCTCATGGGCAAGATATAAACATAGTCACAGGTAGCTAAAGCCTGAAGGCAGTAGGAATGAAGAACAGGAGAACTGATTTCTAGGGGGAGGAATAGGTCAGGGAAGGACCCACCGTCACAGTGACAGAGAGAAGCAGTCACTCTGGGCAAGAACTTGGTGCTGAAAGGAAGGAAAGTGACATGAACAATACACTATCAACAACTATATTATATATTTAGGCAACAACATAGTGCCTAAAAGAAAAAAAATTAAAGCACCTGTCACAGAGGCAGGATGTGTGTGTGGGAGGGATGGGGGCCGTGGGAGAGAAACTGGGGATATTGTTGGAGGGAAGTGGATCCTGGTGGAAGGATGGGTGTTGGGACATTGTACACCTGAAACGGAATCATGAATAATTTTGTAACTGTGTAATTCATGGTGATTAAATAGAAGAAGATTCAGCAGGTATTTTGGGTATTCTCTTAAGGTAGGTCACCTAGAAAACTGTAGTGAACCAAATGGAATGAAATGATGATAATTACCTCGGAGAGGAGTCCCAGCAGGGCTTTTTATAGTTTCCAACTGTCCAAAATCAGGTTTCTACCTTCAGCTTTGTAAAGCAGAGAGCCCTATCGGAAAGGTCCCGTTACAGCCAAGAGTAACACCATTTACATGGGTTCTTAGCAAATGCTGGGGAATGAAGAATAACTTCAGAACCAAGGGCAAAATAAATATTACAGCGTTGTTGCTTTTTTATGCCTTCTTTGGAGCTTCTGGAGCTTTGTCTTAAACCCAGTTCTGACAAGTGTTTTTTGGTGTGTGTCTGTTTTCCTAATCTAGAGAAAGTCAGGGGCAAAATCTCGTGCTTCTCAAACACTGCTGTCAGTTTCCAAGGCTTTGCATTTTATTCTATGAGGAAGATAAAGAATCTTTGATGTCGGGAGAAATTAGTTTTATCTATGCCCCAGAGGGGAGAAAAAAATCTTTAAAAATCTATTTCTCTTCAGGAATGAATTTATTTATTTCAATACATTAAAAAAATACTAACTAGCTTGTTTTGCATTTGGCTCAGGATATAATTTTCTGGTGATAAGAGTTTACTTTCTCTTTAGCAACAGAAAATCGGGTCTTAGGACAAATTTTGTAATTCTGATCATTTCCAGAATGATATTTGAGGTTATCAATAGGCTTTTGTTCAAGTTTCAATAATGTTTAGCGGGGTTTCTATTTCTATCTTATTGATTTTTTTTTAAGCGGGACTTTTATTTTAGAGAAGGTGGAAGACTACCAGTTCAGAAAGAATTACTGTGTAAATAATTCACATCATAAAAATAACCTCATTAGGAGCTTAACTGAGGCTTTTATTTCTCCTCTGTAGACCAAAGGCAATTCTAAATAAAGAACAACTCTAGATGCTTACTGGTTCTGGGCATAATGATTGCTAACATTCAAATATGTGAGGACATATAAACAGCTGAATTAGACCTTCAACATCTCAGTACTCAAAATTTTAACCTCGATCAAGAGATGTGTAGCTAAGCCTGAAATTCTCTTTTAAAATAATCCCCAGTTGCTCATGGCCTCGGGATCATGATTCATTTGATTTTATAGCAGATTTTCACTATTAGGAAATGCAAATATTGACTATGAAAAAATGAAAGCATTAATATCATTTAAATTTGCACAGTGTTCTGGACATAGAAAATTAATCATTCAGGCCATCTTATTCCATCCCACCATATTATTTTCATAATAAATGTTAAAATCCTTATATCTTATTCTGAATTCAAATAAATGTAGGCTCTGTTGAAATGGTTCCACAACTATTTTTTAAGTCTTTAAGCACAAGTTCATGGACCAATGCAAAACAAGATATATCTGGATCCAAGATTTAATTATAACTCAGTGTGAAGCTATTGTAACTTTGTTCTGTTGAAAGAAAATGTGAGGACTTTAGCTTATAAAAAAGATGCTTGCACTTCTTAATATAGGAGAGTGTCTTTTTCATTTAAATTCTATAGATTTTCCATCCAATCAAAATTTTACCTCTGCACTAAAATCTAAAAGCAGTTGCGCATTTCATGAAAATGAGTCTAAACATAGGGCTGGAGTGATTACACATCGGGCAGGGCGTTTGCCTTGCATGTGGACGACCCAGGTTCAATTCCTCCGCCCCTGTCGAAGAGCCTGGCAAACTACCGAGTGTATCTTGCCCACATGGCAGGTCCTGGCAAGCTACCCGCCCATGGCGTATTCAATATGCCAAAAACAGTAACAACAAGTCTCACAAAGGAGACATTATTGGTGCCTGCTCGAGCAAATCGATGAGCAACAGGATGACAGTGACAGTGACAGTGAGTCTAAACATATACCAAAGAGGAAACAGGTATTTTATGTTGACTTTACCACATAACCTCCCTCCTTTAAATTAGCCGTTAAGTCTCCATTCTTCCATAAGAAGTCAAGTCACAGATAAAGATATCAGAAACAACAAGAAAAGTGGAAATTTAACTTTAAAATCAGTCAGAACCTTATTCCAACTTAAGTCCCCCTGTCATTTGATAGTTTACTCTTATCAGTTAACAAAATCTCCACAGTTCTTTAACTCATGGTCTTGGGTCTCATCTGGGGATTTGCTTTGGACAAGAGAATGGGGCAGAAGAAGCTGGGTGACAATTGGGAGCTCTAGGGGCAAGTGATTCCACTGTCTCACATTTCCGTTCTGCCCTCTTCCTGAGCCCATGATGCACATCCTCCTGGTAGGAAGAACAGGATGGCTGACGTGGAGAGCAGAGTCACCTCAGCTGAGCCAACTCAGCCTTGCTCGCAGTAGCCAAGGCCCAACCAACCTGCTAAGCACTGTGCCAGCTCCAGGCTTAATGTTGTATGCCACCGAGATTATGCTTATTTGATTTGCAGTATCAGAGCACAAAAGCTGATCAATACAAATAGTTCCAACTTGCTGGAGTATTAAAACTGTTGTCTTTGAGAATAACTTATTTATTCAGATCACTACCTTGATGCCATGTAACCAATGTCTTCTCGATATGCTATTACATTTCATTACTGTTCTCTTCCGCCAGACAATACGATGCAAACTAATGAAAAATAAAAGTGTGGCACTAGCAAAAAAGTGGCACTAGCAAAAGACACATTCATGGACCAACGGAATAGAAAAGAGCAGAAATAGACCCACATATACCAGGTCAAATGAATTTCCACAAAGGTGCATAGATCATTTAATAAAGAAAGAATAGTTTTAACAAATGGTGCAGAGAGGCTTACTCTATGCATGCAAAAAAAATATAAGGAAGACTCGTACCTTATACCATAAACAAGTATTTGCTTAATATAGATTAAATATATTAAGTATATTTAAAATATATTTAAATTATATAAAAGTAAGAGCTAAAATGAAATAAAATCTTTTTAAAAATGTAAGGGGAACTTTTCAGTTTCATGACATTCGTTTGCTAGTGACTTCTTAGGTATATCACAAAAACATAAAAGCAAAATAAAAACAATAAAACATTGCTCATGTCAGCATTATTCACAACAAGCAAAATAAGGAAATAATCCAAGCACCAGGTCAAAGATGAGTGGATACATAAATTATGATCCTTTCTCTCTCTCTCTCTCCCTCTCCTTCCCTCCCTCTCTCCCTATCCCTCCTTCACTCCCTATATCTCACTCTCTCAATAGTATCTTTATTTCTGTCTTGTTTTCTCTTCTTCACCTGTCTCTCTCAAACATATGCTACTTTATTCTAAAGGAAGGATGCTCTGACACGTGGTATAATATTGATGAATCTTGAAGACAATGTGTCAAGAGAAAGATTCCAGCTACAAAGGGACAAATACAGTGTAATCCCTCTTTTCTGAGGTCTCTAAAATGTCAAATTCATACATTTTTTAAAAATTTACTTATTATTATTTTTTTTAAAATTTATTTTATTGAATCACCGTGACAAAAGTTATAAAGCTTTCAGGTTTAAGTCTCAGTCATATAATGATCAAACCCCCATCTCTTCACCAGTGCACCTGTTCCCCCACCAAAAACTCCAATATACCCCCATTCCACCCCCTCGCCCCGCCCCCCACCCTGCACCCGAGTGGCCAAATCTCCATTTTATTCTCTCTATACTTTGCATACCTTTAATATTTCAACAGAGAACTGGTTATTATTATTTGGAATTTTCCCCCAACAATCAAACCTGCTGAAAAGGCATCATTTGATAGTTTGTTTTCCATTGTTGAGAATGAAGATTATAGGAGCTCTGTTGTTTTAGCTCAGTTTACAGTCTAGATGCATTTCTATAAGTCTCCGGGAGCCAAAATGGGTTAGTAGACCTCCGGGATCTTAGTCCTTAAGGAGCAGAGGGGCGGGTCAAAGGGCGGGTTAGTGGGCAGGGGGGGTGTCTAAGGGCTTATCACAGGGCCCTGTCATAGGGTGGGCCATAGGGTGTGTCACAGGGTGGCTCAGAGGGCGTGTCTAAGGGCGTGTCCCAGAGTGGATCAGAGGGCGTGTCTAAGGGCGTGTCTCAGGGTGGGTCAGAGGGCATGTCTAAGGGCTGTCAAAGTGGCTCACAGGAGAAAGGGCATCTAAGGGCGTGTCATAGGGTGGGTCATAGGGTGTCCACCCTTCGACAAATCAGACAGAGGGGACAGAGGGGGGTTCTGAGGGCGGGTCAAAGGGCGGGTCAGTGGACAGGTGGGGGGGTGTCTGAGTGGTTCAAAAGGCGTGTCAGAGGGCATGCCTAAGGGCGTGTCACAGGGCATGTAATAGGGTGGGTCATAGGGTGTGTCGGAGGGCGGGACTTAAGGCGTATCACAGGGCAGTTCCAAGGGCGGGTCACAGTGTGGGTCAGAGGGCATGTCTGAGTACTTTTTTTGGGGTCACACCTGGCGATGCTCAGGGGCTACTCCTGGCTCTGCACTCAGGAATGACTCCTGGCAGTGCTCAGGGGACCGTATGGGATGCTGGGAATCGAACCCGGGTTGGCCACGTGCACGGCAAACAAGGCAAACACCCTCCCCACTGCGCTATGGCTCCAGCCCCTTTGTCCATTTGACTTTGTCCACTGTTGGTGACCACATCTGGGATCTTCCATGAGGGTGTGGGGTCTCAAGACCTCCCTTTCCTCGGTGGGGCTGGAGTCCCGTTGCAGCCTGTGACAAGACTGCTCATCTGCGGACTCCGCAAGCACCCAGGCAGAGACGAGAGGTCATCCTCCTTCGCGTCGCCTGCAATTTGCTTTCAGATGCTCGGTGTAGACAGTGGGCTGCAACAGCCTGTACACTGGAGTTTCTTTTTCTCGGGAAAAACTTCAATTACATTTGATCTGCTCTATTCAGAAATGTAGAGGACCACAGAAGGGACATTCAACGAGGTCCCCACAGATGGCTAAGTATCGCAAACATCGCTTGATGGACCTTCATTTGAGGATTTCTTAACTTGAATCAAAGTGAATTTAAAAATTGTTTTCCTTTATGAAAAGAGTAGAGTTGGAGGTAGGAGGACAGTTAAATGTCTGTCTTGCCTAAACATGGAAATTCAATAAATCTGCTTCCCCTACCCCGCCTAGCTGTTTAACACATTCAGATAAATACCAGTGCCCTACCTTTTGTACTGCCCACCTACCCTTATTTATTTATTTATAAAAAAAAAAAACTACTCACCATGAAATTACAAAGATATTTCTGATTGGGTTTCAATAGACCCCAAGAGCCCCTAAACAAAAAGGGCAAAATACATTTGCACCCCTTTGTTCTTGCAGTATTACCCATGAGAGTCAAAATCTAGACATATCTGTGAAATAAATAAATGGAATATGAACAACAAAGAATCTACTATTTTTTATCTGAAAAAAAAAAGAGGAAAAGATCCATACTAGAAGCTCATCAATCACAAAAATTCACGGATAAAGTAGAAATACAAGGGGAAATGTTAAAGTAGAAATGCTAAATGCTAGATAATTAATATTACTTAATCTTTTAGTTAATTCTATTTTTCTTTTAATATTATCTATATTATTTAATAATATGTATTTTCATAACATTAATATATAATCTTAATATATAACATATATGTAAATTTAGTAGAATCTATAATATTATGTAATAGCACTGTCATCCTGTTGTTCATTGGTTTGTTTGAGCGGGCACCAGTAATGCCTCCATTGCAAGACTTGTTGTTACTGTTTTTGGCATATCGAATACGCCATGAGTAGCTTGCCAGGCTCTGCCGTGGGGGTGAGATACACTCGGTAGTTTGCTGGGCTCTCTGAGAGGGGTGAAGGAATCGAATGCAAATGCCCTACCCGCTGTGCTATCACTCCAGCCTTTATAATTTTAATAATATTAAAGTTAATAATATTAAAGTTAATAATATTAATTTTAATAATATGATTAAATTAATCTTAAATGCTAAAGTAGAAATCCAAGAGAAAACTGGCTATGGAGAGCTAACTAGCTGGAAAGAAATAGGTAGGTCAAGTCCATCTTTGGTTGTAATGACTAAATAAATCATCTTTCACATGCTTTAGGTTCTTAAAATCTTTATTGGGGATGAGAACAATAAACCGTGTGGAAGCATATTCCAGGGGACACCCAGTTAAGCATCTCCCTTGAGCCTGATTACACCCTTCTCCAAATAGGAACCCAGTTACTCTCTTGAGTCAGACGCTCTCAGAGGAATTACAGCTGCAGAAGCAGCTGGAACATTGAAAAGAACCTTAAGTAAATAGCCTATAAGGCCAGTGAACAATGAATTATATATATAAAAAACCTATAATTAGTAATAAAAGCCTTAAAATAACTGTACTCATGAGATAGGACTGGTCATATCCTTGCTAGGTTTTGGAAATAATAGAATTTTTTTTTGGACCAATGTAACTGCAATGGTAATTAAAAGCTGATCTGGTATCAAAGGCAAACTCAAGGTTATATATGTAAGTAGCTGGTTCAGAAAGTATAATTATCTTGTTCATATTCATGTATTCACCTTTTTATAAAAAAGTAAAAAGGAGCTTTTGAGATTATTTTTAAAAAATCTTCAGCAAAATCAACTTGAGAAATGAAGCAAATCATGCAGTCAATATAATTTTCTTATGCCTGAAGTATAGTGGGGTAGATGAGATCACAAAGCATGAGGGTAAAATGATGGTTTGCTGTGTGGTTTGTATGTAGGTAGTGAGGATTTTCATTGCCAGTCTCCATAACTTAAGATGTGAAGGAAGTTTGGATGAAGCAACGTTGGACCAGGTGAGATGTAACCAAGCCCAGAAAGTTTCTGCCTATTGTGTTGGTCCATGTTGATTTATTGTTGTAATTTTCTCACTTTGAGCTTCCTGCTCACTTATTGTCATAGATTTTAAAAGGGTTTACTTGATGACATTGTCATCTTTAGACAGAAGCAACAACAACAAAATCTGAAAATGTACCAAAATTACCAAAACATTGAAGGGAAATGTTTAAAAATGATATTGCAGTAGATGGGATTCTTTAAAAGGTGTGCAGTAGTATATTGGCATAGAGTTTCCAAGGAAAACAGAGCATCATTCTATGCTCTCGGCTTTGGTGAGCAAACAAGGAGAGACTCGGTCTTGACTTCCAGGATTTCATAGACCACCTGGGGAGGAAAACATCAATCCACTAATGACACAAATTCATGGTCAATGACAGTCAGATGAAGTGTCATAAAATAAGTCCAGGGAATGCGATGAGAAGTCCAGGAGAGAAGAATGATTCTAGACAAGGGAAGGGTGAAGAGGAACTCAGGAAGAAAACCTGAAGATCCTTCTGCTGAGATAGGAAGGATGATTACTAGGTAGAGGGACCATGAAGAGGAGGACCCAAGGTCAAGGAGGGTGGAGAGAAGGAGAGAAGGTACTTCTGCTTGTGCAAAGAATTTATAAGACTGAAAGAAACATGTCATGTGGGAAGGAGTGATAAAAAAAATCTTTTTCCGTAAGAGAGAGACTTTGCAAAATGTGTGGCTCTATTCAACAGTTAAGCAAAAATGGCAAATTTGCGATGTGGTACCTCCTTCCTATTCTGTGCTGTTGACATCCTTTCACGAGTCAAGAGAGAGGCCCAGAAACCTTTTACACATGGTATTCCAGGACTCACCAAGCCAAGCAGCGACATATGTATGAATTCTATCATCGAGGGGGAAGGAACTAGTGTTTAAGATCTGTATGCCACTAAGACCCAAGTTCCTGTCACATGTAAAATCTGGAACAAAGACTGAATTGTTCACAGGATAAAGAAAAATTATGGGCTTATGGCAGTAGCAAGGTAAGAAAAACTTTGATTTGCTTGTTTGTGGGTTTAGAGCATAATCTCATTGGCTTCTGACCTATGCTTCTCTCATTAGCAGGACTAGTGAGCATTTTTGTCAAAAAAAGAAAGCAGACCACGTCACATCTGCCTTTCCTGAAACTTTTGTTTTACCAGGCATGACTTCAATACAAAGAAAACTGGGATCAAAATACATGAGTGTGTAGGCTTGAGAAAAGGTTCTACTTTAAATATATCTTATTTCCAGAGCCAGGGCTGCTAGCTTTGGAGTCAAACATATTTCTCCCCCTTGACACCTAATCTTCTATAGTTCCTTGGATAATAGGAATATTCAACGTATTTAGAGTCAGCATTGTGTTTTGGACGCAGCAACACATTTTACATACTATTTCAAGAAATTTAATCTGGATAACAAGTTCACAAAATGAGATTCTATTATAATCTCCATTCCACATGTTGGGGGAATAAACATGGAGATATTAAATATTCTTTTAGGAACATACTAGTAGAAGAACTGTGAGGAAGACACATCTCGAGCCTGCGCAGTTCTAAAACAATCCAAGCTTTAAGACACTCCCAAGATCAGAATCCAAGAGATGAGAGAATGCAGAACACTCAGTGCTCTTGAGTACCCGCATGTTTCACTCTTAGATTTAAAAAGGATTTAATTCATGTGACAATATGGAAACAGAATTATTTACAGAAAATATTTCATGCATGAGTTGGAAACAGTTATTAACATAGCAGCTTACCTAGACCAAAAACCAAAAGATTTAAAATATTAATAACAACAGTTATTTCCCCCACAGATTATTTGGGGATTGACATAATACCAAATAGCAAGCCAGGTGTCCAAACTTTAACACATCAATTCTTTCTAATTTTAATTTTTATGGTCTAGGTAATATGGCTGTAAGAGTGTCCATGTTTATGTTTTTATCGTACATTATTGCGTCTTCCACAAAACCAAAATTCTCAAGCCCTCATGTCACTTCTTAAGCCTTCTCTGATTTCTCCACCCCCCCATCCCCACTTCCCACTACTTAATTATCTCAGTTTTGTAATCGAAGGTCAAGGGTTTGTCATCATATGAGTGCTATCTGTCCTGGTAGCTGTCTTTCTCCCTCTCACTTATTCTGCTTAACATGAAACCCTCTAGTTCTATTCAAGTTATAGACAACTGCAAGATCTCATTTTTCTCTAGCTGCATAATATACTCATTATGTATTCACAACTTCTTCATCCCTTCCACTGCCCTTTGACACTTGGGGTTCTTTATAGTCTGGCTTAGCTTTATAGTAGGTGCACATATAACGTTATGATGCAATGCTTCTGTGTTCTTGGGGTAGATATCAAGAAATGGAATCACTGGGTCATTGTCTCTGTTTACAGAAGACTCCAGACTGTTCTCCATTAAAGACTGAACCAAATGACATTCTCACCAATAGCGACTGAGTCAATGGCCGATTTTTTTTTTATCTATCTAGGTATATGAATATACACACATTTGTTTTTTTGGCCTCCCTTAGTGATGTTCAGGGGTTGCTTCTGGCTCTACACCTGGCAGTGTTATACCAAGGAATAAACCCAGGTTAATGGCCGATTCTTAATGTAAGTGTCTAAAACTCAAGTTAAACCTTTCCACAGGTAACTCATGAAGGGTTTCCTTTCAAGACGTCCAGTTCTTGGACCTTAAGTTCTGGGGCATGACATATCCTGCTTATAGTTTGCTTTGCTCCTGTACATCCTTACCTACGATACAACTTAATGTATAAGCTAAGGTATAGATCAATAACAGGAGAATAACTCTACCAATAAACTGTAATACAAATTATCTTAAAGGGCTCACTCTCTCTTTGAAAACATCTTGGTCTTCCTCCAATTTGCAAACTATGGTTGGGTACAAGTCACTGAAACCACACAGAAGAAATTGGGTGAGAGAATGGAGACGAGAATTTGGGGGGGAGTTAGGGGGTACAGTCAACTGACCTGTACTGTTGTGATCAGCTATTCTTCCTCCGGAATGAATTATCTTTCTTTCTGTCTCTAAACAGGAGGTAGGGAATGTCTGATCCCAAACCCAACATTCTAAGATTGGAAGAAAATTTGGAAGGTTCTGCTTTAAGGCTAGAAAACTTGGTTTCTTAAATAATTCAAACCCCGGCCTTCCTAGGTGGGCTTCATGATTGCTGTGAAAAAGTTAGGAAGCAAGAGACTATCTGCCTTCCCCAGCAAGCAAACTTCTTAGCATACCGATCAGAACCTTTTTCTCTTTGTCTTCAATAGATCAATAACACCGAGGCTGCCAAAGTATATGTCCAACAGAGGAGACCATTTCAGAATTCACCCACGAAATGTCTTTAAACACAGGAGCCCTGATTATCAGCAACAACTCATCAATTTCTTAGCTCCTCTGACCAAAGCGCACATGTATTTAATAGCAAGAATTCTTTTTCCAAGTCTCTTTTATCATAGCAGTTTTCTTGAGGATTATAGTTCTGTAAATGAAATGCTCTTTGGAAATAATTTTTTTACCCTTAGCTTGTGTATTTTTTTTCTTCTGATCCCTTCAACACTGGCCCCCTCCAGCCCATCCCACATCCCTTAGACTTATCCTTTCTAGAGTTGAAATATCAGTATCAATTTTATCATAAAGTTTATTCCCTTCAGGCAGAAACAAGCAAAACCAAAGTAAAAGGAACTGGAAAAAAAAAACTAAAAAAATCCCTGGAAATCTCTAGAAAGCATATACACACACATGGTCTAGTAGTAGGAAAAGACAAAATAAAAAGCCTATGAAAAGCCCACAAAAATAAAATTTCTCATGGCACAGGCTAAAATATTAGACACTCATCTCTTATTTTATTTGGGGATCCCAGGCTGCACCTGGCAGTGCTCAGAGACGACTCCTGGTTCTGTGAACAGGGAGCACTCCCGGCAGTGCTCAGGGGACCATAGATAGTGCCAGGATCTAACCAGGGTTGGCAGCATTCAAGGCAAGACACCTGAACCCTTGTATCCCCTCTCTAGGCCTCACTTATCATTTTCATTTATTTTTCTTTATTATTTTAGAAAGGCAATGTGTAAAAATAAAAATGAGAAATCTTAGAGTTGAAGTCTTCTTTGTAGTCTTCATAAGGTACATAAGAGATCCGACTATTTTTCTTGAAATTTTTTTATTAGTGAATCACTGTGGGGTACAATTACAAACTTACAAACTTTCCTGTTTGTATTTAGTTTACATCCCTCCACCAGTGCCCATTCTCCTCCACCAATGATCCCAGTATCCCTCCCACCACCCCCATCCCAAAGATCCAACTACTTTTAAAAAAAAAAAACACTGTTGTTTTGTTTTGTCTCTGGGCCACACTCAGTGGTGCTCAGGGCTTACTTCTGGCCCTACATCAGGGGTCACTCTTGGTGAGGCTTGGGGGACTCAAACAGGGTGTTAAGGGTTGAAGCCAAGTATGTCACATCCAACACAAGGGCCCTACCTGCTGTATTATCCTTCCAGGCCCTGCTTTTTAAAAACTTTAAAGACACATAAGCATGTGCAATTTGCTTTGGTACCAATTCATGTTTGCATCTTATGGCAGGAAAATTGTAAATAAGGTTATATGTGCAAAAAAAAAAAAACACCCCACAAACAAGCCACTTACTAAATATAGCAAAGACATCCACGGAGTCGGCAGAGACAGGAGTGCTCCCTGCTCCCTAAAAGCACATAATTAACTAGAGCTTGGAACATCTCCAACCTCTCATTCACCAACTGGCTAACACTTAGGCTGCAAGATACCGGGCAACAGGAAGAACTCACGGGGTGAGAACCCTCAGACGGCAGACAATCAGCGTCAGGAGAGTCGCACATCAGGCGTCCCTCGGCCAGGGACACTGAACAGCAAGATCACACCAGCGAAAAATGCCCGTACACAACACTTCAACCCAATGGACAGTATATTTTTCTATCCAGGCTCCATTTCTGATTTTAGACACTTGTATTAAGAATTGACCATTACCACCTCCCATATGGCAAATTATTTTTCCATGTAAAGATTTTGTTACATTATTTTAAAAGAATACACAGTCTATATGTTAAGGAGGAGGAGTAAAAACAGAGTAAGACTGGTAGGTTGTAATATTTTGTTGTTGACTACATAAGATAAATGTATATGTGTTCATATGTTTTATTTAAACCCTTAAAAGGAAAATGAATGAAATATTAAAATGCATGGATCACAAAAAAAAAAAGAATTGACCATTACCAATGATTGAAAGCTTGCCACAGGCTTGTGTGTGTGTTGGATGGGTGGGGGTGGGGGGGCGGAATAGAGTTAGGACAGAGAAGAGACCACTATGACCATAATAACTGGGAATGATCATGCTAGACAAGATCTGAGGGTTGAAAGTAGAGAAGGGATATTCTTGATAACATTTCAGTGTCAATATTGCAAATCACAATGCTCTAAGCAGGGTGGGGACGGAGAGAGAGAGAGAGAAAGAGACAGACAGACAGACAGACAGAAGACAGACAGACAGAGACAGAGAGAGACAGAGACAGAGAGACAGAGACAGAGAGAGACAGAGACAGAGATAGAGAGAGACAGAGACAGACAGAGACAGAGAGACAGAGACAGAGAGAAACAGAGACAGAGAAAAACAGAGACAGAGACAGAGAGAAACAGAGACAGAGAGACAGAGACAGAGAGACAGAGACAAACAGAGACAGAGAAAGGGAGAGAGAGAGGAATAGCGCATGCCATAGTGTGGGGAGGGGGAAGCTGGGAAGGAACTGGGGAGAACTGGGGACATTGGTGTTGAGAAATGAGCACTATTCAAGGGAGGGGTGTTAGGACATTAAAGGAATGAAACCCAATCATGAAGAACCTTGTAACTGTGATTCAATGGAACCATTTAAAAAATAATAAACCGTTCAATCATTCACAGTTGGTGAGAACGGCAGCTGGCTCCGTCTTTACGGAAAACCGTGTGGAGACTTCAATAGCCAAGTTGACTTTTCTATGTTTTCTGCTGTCATTAGTACATCCCATCACTTAAGCAACTTTCATCAAATACAGGTACTGGAGTTGTGGGAAGAGGATGAAAAGGAGCCAGAGAAAAGATACCCAAGGTTAATGACCTCAGTTCATACCCATGCAGTGCCTATGGTCCCCTGAGTACCACCAGGGGAGCACTCCTGAGCACAGAGCCAGGGATAGCTTCTGAGTACCACTAGGTGCAGCCCAAGCCACACCCACTTTTTTTTTTTTTTGCTCACACCTGGCGATGCTCAGGGTTTACTCCTGGCTTTGCAGCCAGGAATTACTCCTGGCAGTGCTCGGGGGACCATATGGGATGCTGAGAATCGAACCTGGGTTGGCCACATGCAAGGCAAATGCCCTCCCCACTATCGCTCCAGCCCCCACATCCACTTCTTAAGAGAAAAAGAAAAAGAAAGGAATGACATTGCATACAACCTCCTGACCTGTGACGAAACTTAAGGAAATTACAGTCAAATGTAAACGCATAATATCATGAGGGTTCCAGGTAACTAACTCAGCCTGGGAACGGCGAGAAGTCGCTGAAGTTGTTGAGTTATTGATGTCGCCAGTTGTATATTTTGTAATATATAAAATGTGTACTCGTGTGTGTGTGTGTGTGTGTGTGTGTGTGTTCTGTGAACAGCAAGGAAGGTAAGGATCTTGACACAGACAGAAGAAGAGAAATACCAGAGGAGGCTGTTGTTGATTTGCCTATTCACTTACCAGCAACAGGTCACAGCAGCTTTGACGGGGTGAGGGCGGGAGCAACTGCACGTGCTGCTGTTATCGCTGGGCCTTAGCCTCGGGAGAACGTCAGCAGGGGCTGCTCTCAGAACGCCCAGGGATGTGTTCCTGGAGTCTGGAAGACAAGAAAAGCATCGGTTAAAGCTATCAGCTTATGACACAAAGGTAGCACCGCGCCTAAGAGATAGGAAACACCCACACCCAGATCTGCCCGCTAAACGCAGAGCATGCCAGGGCCAGGGTGGATTAGTGGTTTATCTCAGAAGTGACAGGTTTCTGCATTTCAGAAGCATCACGCTGGAGTGGGTGATGGAGGGGCTTTATATGAATAAAACCAAGATCCCCATTCACGGGGAAATTGGGGGTTTCTTGTTTGATGTAAACCCACTTTGGAAATCCCAGATTAACCCGATAGAGCGGCCCCGTTTTTCTTCTGTCTCAGTTGCCGCATCCGTGAGGATTTGAGCAGACTCTGAAAAGCAACGCCTGTCCCTGGAACCATGAGCAAACATGATATGGCAAGGAAAGACAGTTAAAATCGAAAATAAGAAGTGAACTAAACACACACACTGCATACACACACACACACACACACACGCACACACCTGTAACTTCTTTTCATCATTTTGTCTTCCTCCCAAAGGCCAGAACAGCCATCTACTTATCACTCTGCTGGTTGATGGCATGCACATCGTCTCATCACTGAGAGAGCCCATCGGGAAGTCATGACGTGCCTGAGCTCTGAGTTTTCTCAGTTCCCAGGCAAAGGAAGACAATGGGTATAGGGTAGGAGAGCTGCAAAGCAAGGCTCCTAGAACTGGGCCACTACCCCTTGAGGGTGGATTCAATCTTCCAAGAGAATCTTCGAGAATTTGCAGCAAATAACAATAACTCCCTTCCATGTTGGGAGCACGGGGTCAAACCGCCACCCCAAAGTGCGTTTGGGCCTTCTCCGAGCACAAGCATGAGAATGAAAGTGACAAGGTCATATTTAGGAAGAAGTTCCTTATCTGAGCAGATTTGAGTATTGTTGTTGAATTTTCCCCCCTGAGTTCCAGGCTGGCATGCAGATGAAAAACTCTCATTTGGGAGCGTTGGAAAGTACTTAGCAAAATCTGATGTGGCGCTTCAAACATGTTTCTCACTTTCCCTCTCTGTGAATTTCTGGAACCACGGTGATAAGAGGAACATGGTGGAAATGTAAAGAGATTTGACCTCTATTACCAAGGTAACTGCATTAACTGCTAATTTTTAATGAATGTCAGCTTTGGAGAATGCTGTTGCTTCTTAGGCCTAGTTTTTCAAGAAGGAATCTTAAACCCTCTGCATAAAACTGTGTTTTGATGGGCATGATGGTACTCTTTGCCTTTGAAAGGAAAATAACAGTAATTAAGCACTTAAAGCTTCCATGGATGAGGTTATTTTTTCCTTCTATTAAAAAAAAAGTCATCAGGCTCTTTGTAAACAAGATCTAATTAATATAACTAGTTTCATCATAATTATCAAACTCTCAGAGGGAGAAAAAAAGTACACTTGATGTACAATCTGGATGGAATTCCCTAGGTCTTAACTTTAGAGTTCACTCATCACCAGAGTTTACCAAGTGGTACATATATATTATATATGTATATATAAATGTATTTATATATATAAACATATATTAATATGTATATGTGGATACATATATATATTCAAAGCATTAGAATGACAGGTTTCATTTACCAGAAGATATTAAAATCCTGTCAATGTGATTCCCATCAAGGAGGTTTTCACTGAAATAATAAAAAATGAATGAGGGGAATCAAATGGAGTCCTCTACTTAAATATTCATTTTCTAATCTTTAGGGAGCTGTTTATTATCCTTGGAACACCTGGACTTTAGTAGAACGTTGTGTGGTTTTAAACTTGTTATCACAGCACAGCAAATTCCAAGAGGGCTGTAAGTTAAGCCCGATATTATGAAAAAAGCGAAATAACAATCTGTTCTTGTGAGTTCAGGCCTGATCTAAGGAGATGGTGATTTTTAAGGAATAGTAGTGGAAAATGCTTGCATTGTGGGTATGACTTAGGTGAGGCCAGGGCAGCATCTTGGGTTGAACCGCTAAAGTGGTGTTCACCCAGGACAACTCAGAACCAGTACTCAGCCACCAGGAGCAATTTCTCAGATTGCACAGTCTCGGTACACTAGGGACTCCACCCTGGCTGTGACCTTCAGTCCCCGGGCTCTGCTGGCCATAGCATGGAGTTGAAATACCATCCCGATAAACAGGACAGCATAAAGATATTTTCTTGTGTTTGGAAACCTTGTGTGTTGTGTGTTTGCAATGTGACAGTATGCCCTTCACAGTGACAATTTAAGTAAGGAACTATACAGTTTGACAGAAAGGGTTGAGACAATGGAGGCAAAAAAAGAAAAAAAATGTTTACAGAAGAGGTAATGGGTTCTCGAACATTGTATGAGGGAAACAAGAGCATGAAAATGTGTAAATATGTAACTGTACTCTCAAGGTGATTCATTAATTAAAAAATTAATTAATTAATTAATTAATTAAATAAACAGGCAGGGGCTGTGAAGAGAGGCCAGTGGGGAAGGTGATTGCCTTGCATCCGGCTGACCCGGGTTCAGTCCCCTGCACCCCATAGTATCCTCTGAATATCACCATGGGGTTACTCCTGAGCACAGAATAATAAATAGCCCCTGAGCACTGCTGGATCTATCCCCTCTCTTTCTGTCCGCATTCTCCCCCACCCCCAATAATAACCTAAATGGAATAAGAAACAAAGTCCCGTGGAACCTGAAATATTTGGTTCAAAAAACTAATCAAGCATGGGCATATCTGTGGCAGGGTCTCCTGAAAAAGACCACCATGATCTTTTCCAGGAGAGGTGCCACATACAAGGAGAAGAGAAGGGACAGATTTGGGGTATGTCTTAGAGAACCAACATTATCCCAATTTTTCCATAACTGTTCTAAATAATATTGTGTCTGTCCCTATTTCTTTGCTTCTAGGTTCTTCCTTTGCCTTTATCCACTGGGAAATGAACTTGTCTACCTCTTTTTTTGCTGGTCTCTCCCATAGGAATATAAACTCCGTACAAGACAATTCTGGATTTTCCATTCTTACATCTCTAGCACCATTGTGGGTGATGTTAAGTGATAAGTAAAATATAGAAGCAACCATGTCTTAAGAGTATGTCATGTTTCAGTTTAGAAGGTTTACCAAAACACGTTAAATGCATTGCTATGTGTGAAAGTTATGAGATATGTGTGTGCATATGCGTGTATGTGTGTACATACGCATGGTTTGAAAAATAGTACATTAAAAATCCAAGAGGCCAAACTATATAAAAATTCCCATTTTTCTGTTATTTATGATATTCTTTTCGAAAATCATAAATCCAGTTTGTAGGAGGGACAGGGCTGGAGTGATAGCACAGTTGGTAGGAGGGCGTTTGCCTTGCACGTGGCCAACCCAGGTTCGATTCCTCCATTCCCTCTCAGAGAGGCCGGCAAGCTACCGAGTGTATCCCGCCTGCACGGCAGAGACTGGCAAGTTCCCCATGATGTATCCAATATGCCAAAAACAGTCATAACAAGTCTCACAATGGAGATGTTACTGGTGCCCGCTTCAGCAAATCGATGAACAATGGGGCGATAGTGCTACAGTGCTACAAGAGGGACAGAAATATCCTTATCCAAATATAATCTTTCCTTTTGTTGCTTTTTAATTTAATTTAATTTTGTTTTGTTTTGGGGGTCCACACCCAGTGTGCTCAGGGCTTACTCCTGACTCTGCACTCAGGAATCGCTCCTGGCGTGATCCAAGGACCTTATAGAAGTGCTGGGGATCCAACAGGGGTCAGCTGTATACTGGCAAGTGCCTTAACTCTCCCGTCCTTATTGTTTTTGTAAAAATTGGGTATCAAACCAAAATAATAGTACAACAAGTAGGGTTCTTGCCTTATACACAGCCAAGCAGGGTTCAATTCCTGCTACCCTATATGGTACCTCAAGTCCCATCAGGAGTGATTCCTGAATGCAAGACCCAGGTGTAATCCTTGAGTATCAGCAGATATATCCCCCCAAACAAAAGCAGCCCCCCAAAATGGATATCACTGGTTTACAATACTATAAACGTTTTGAAATTGTTGCATTTTTTTATGACTGACCAAATTTTCAAAAGAGAACAAGTATTATACAATGAAGGTACTGAGCACTTAAAATTTATTACATACCCAACCTATAAACCTCTTTGTGACTGGCATTCATTATAAAACTGTTTACAAATTATATGTATTTACTACTATGTGATATATTCTGCATATTATTAAACCTATAAGATAATGAACTGTACAAAGTATAATTTTAGAAAATTGAGAAATTAATGTATTTCATCAATGGCCAACATCCAGAGACTATAAAACCGAGCTCCCAGAAGGAGACATATTATAGCCTAGTTCTCCCTCTCGGAGAACCCAGCAAGCTACCGAGAGTTTCCTGCCCGCATGGGAGGCCTGGCAAGCTCCTCGTGGCGTATTCATATGCCCAAACCAGTAACAATGATGGGTCTCTTTCCCCTGACCCTGAAAGAGCCTCCAAAGTGGCACCGTTGGGAAGGACGAGTAAAGAGAGGCTTCTAAAATCTCAGGGCTAGGACAAATGGAGACGTTACTGAGACTGCTCGAAAAAAATCGACCATCAACGGGATGATGATGATGATGATGATGATGATTGTATTTCATGCACCACATTTACCTTATATTTTAATTACACTACAAAGTGATTTTTCCCAATCAAGATAATAATATTTTGGTTCTATATATTTCGGTATATAGAAGTTAAACTATTATTACATGTATTAAGGAAAAATCCTATAGTTTGGTCATCAAATGAAAACAAGTCATTTGTAAGGTATGCCACAAATTTTAGAGATTTTTTTTATAACTAATTAAGTCTTTTTTAAAAAATAGAAAAGTCCAGCTCAATATAGTTGATCTGTTTTAAGGATACATGTAAAAATTATAACACAATATCTTAACTGCTTGATTATAAAGTTATTTAATTCTAATCCTGGATTTTATTGCCTTCATAATTAGGAAAACAGGCACACACACAGAAAACCTTTTCTATGTTCACCTCGTAATCATAAATATAATTGTGAATATTAACTGTAATTTAGACATAACAGGTCACAAAATTTCTCTCTTCCTCCCTCTTCCTTTTTTCTCTCTGTTTTTGCTTGTCTCTTTAGTAAATGAACGGCAAAGATTATTGTAGTTGTTGTTTTTTAACAGGCCACTATTACAATGTTTTCCTCAAGACAGTTTCTTAGTGGATACAGAAGGTAACATCATGAAAAAAAAAAGTGAATCATTACAATTGTACAAACTATTATGACAGAGGAGGCATACCATCAGATTTCAAACCATGTTCTCTTTTTTAGTGCTAATATCCTAAATTGCTGCTTTATAAAAAGCACTCTTGCCAATAAATAATTTATTCATATTTTAATGTTGTTGTCTTTGCAACACATTCATCATAACAGATTTGTTTTTTTGCCAATGTGTATTGGAGCACCGCCAACAAGAACTATTGGTAAAAATACGACCTTCCTTGATTTTTATCCCAGTGAGATGATGTAAAGAGAGGAACTCAAATAATCTAAATAATGTTTAACACCTTTAGCATCTGCTGGAAAGCAAAAATGAAGACTAATGTTCTCCTAGATAGCTCATTCAATGTTTATCTTGATGACTACAAAACAAGCAGCCGAACAGCCATTGAACTGAATTACAATAAAATATACGTTTTTCAGAGAGAGGAGCACAAAATCAGTTTTCATTTGGCATGCTAAGTATGCTATATTTGAACAGAATGTTACATATTCATTTCATTCATCATTTAAAGGCAGATAATCAGGAAGTCATTACGTGGCCTGCATCGGGCAGCTATTCGATTAGAGCATAATTGAGCACTCTGTAATTCAGCCAACGCTGACAGGAGGAGAATGCAGAATATTCACCCTAGGTATTTTGAATGTGGGGAGAAGTCCAGAAGAAAGAATATTTGCGGGTCAAAACAGGCCACAGAGATTAAAAAAAAAAAAAAAGGAGACTTCTAAAATAAGAATGCACTTATTTACATTCATCCTCCTTTTCATTAGTTTCTTTTTTTAATGCAGTTAAATTTGCAAACTAGCACTTTAAAAAATTCTGGTAACTTCTGTGGGGAATCACTCTGTATTACTATCTCTTTATGGGTGGGGGGGACACAAGGATGTTCTTTTCTGTTGTGCTTTAGACTCTTCAGATACTTAGACAGGAGGGAGGAAGTTGAGGCAAAACACTGAATTAAATATATATATATATATATATATATACATATATACATATATATATCGGTAAGAATAGAGATCAGAAGTTGGAGTGAAGAACGGGCTGTGAAAGACAAGAAAAAAATGGAGAACAAGACATGCTACTGATATCCCTCCTGTAGTGTGATCTTGATACAAAAGCAAGAGACTTTATTATGCTGCTATCAGTCATAGCATGAAAAAGGAAAGCTATGGGCAGAGCACCCAGCCAAATTTGCACTGCCATCATAAGACACCCCTGGCTTACAATCTTGTCACTGGCCACCATCTACTCGCCCGGCTTTCTCTCCTGGAAGGGAGCAATCTGACACCCACCATAGCCATGCCACTGCATGCTGCGCCAGGCTGTTTCACTCAGGGTGCTTCAGAGGGGGGCGGGTGAGAGCACTCCCTGCCCCAAGGGACCCAGCTCTGGCAGCCAAAGAACTCCACTACCCAACGGCCGCCATGCTCAAGGCCACTCCCCTTACGCTTAGGCCGAGCCTCATGCATGAGTGAACCTATTCCTGGACTGCACGACCACATTCGAGGCCATGCAACACATAAGACACTCCATACCTGTTCTCCAAGACAACCACACTGCATTTGATGGGGTTCATATAGTAGGCAGCCAATCATAGATGGAAATATATATACATATATCACGAAAACGATCACGAAATCCCGTTAATCACCTATTTCTCGGGCGGGCTCAGTAACCTCTCATTTTGTCCTTTCCCTGAGATCTTAGAAGTCTCTCTGGACTGGGCACTCCTAATGATGTTGCACTGGGGGCTCTTTCAGGGTCAGGGGAATGAGATCCAGGTTGTTACTGGATTTAGCATATGAATACACCATGGGAAGCTTGCAAGGCTGTCCCATGTGGGCAGGAAACTTTCAGAGGATTGCCAGTTTCTCCCACAGGGAGAAGTAGGCTACAAGATATGGCTTCTGGGAGCTCGCTTTTAAGTCTCTGGATGTTGGCCGTTGATGGGATTACACACACCTGGGTTCCTCTGCTGGTACCTTCATGCGTGAGGCCCGTCTGAACGTGTGGAGAGGGGCCTCGAGCATGGCTGTATATGCATATATATATATATACATATATATATTATATATATATATACAAAGTTTACATCACTCAACCTTTAACAACATGTCTATAATATTCTATAGAAGGTCTTAATGGCCCCTGCCAAAATAGAGCAATCATCACACTATTTCCTCTATGAATACTTTTTTGTAGCATTTGCAGCAGTTTTTTTTTTAATAATATTTCAGTTGTGATTTGGGACAGGGATTGGTATTTGGGATGGAAACATCCCAAAGATGGTGGTGGGAAGGTGTCATGGTGGTGGGATTGGTGTTTGAATATTAAATGTAACCAAATATTGTGAACTATCTTATAAAACAAAATTAAAAAAAAAAACAAAGACAGACCTGGATTTCCTTCTGTCTAGTTCCTATTTGTTGTCTCTGGTGTTCCTTCTGCTATTAGCCTCTCTCCCCACATCCAAGTGGAATTATCATCTGGAGGGAAATCTACTATGCCATGGTAGAGACCCAGATAGGAAATAAAATATGCCGGCTGAAGGATGTGCAAAGATTTCTTATAGAGGTAATCAAAGGCAAATGAGGTCAGGAGGTCCAGTTTAACCCAAGGTGATTTACAAAGAGGAATCTGCACCTGGAGAGAGAAATAAAGAGATTCCATCCCATGAAGGGATGGAATAAAGACATTCCATTCCATGAAGGGAGAATGATAGGGCAAAACACTCAGAGCAAAGCTAATCCATGCCATTGGAGTGAGGCATCTACCAGGAAAGAAATGGCAAGGATTGGGATGGAAGGCTAGAGGTGAGGAGAGTGAAGTGTGACCCTGTAGAACTATTCAAGGAACATATCCCTGTACAGGTCTTGATTTCCAGTTTCTAAAACTGAGAGAAATACATTTCCATTGTTTAAGGTCTGCCCCCCCCACTTTTTGATCTTTTTTGGTCATGCTCTGTGATGCACAGGGGCTACTCCTGGCTCTGCACTCTGGAATTACTTCTGGTTGCTCTGGGGACCGTATGGGATGCTGGGAATCAAACCCGGGTTGGCTGCATGCAAGGCAAAACAACCTACTCACTGTGCTATCACTCCATCCCCAAAGTCCCCCATTTTTTTTATGTTATTTTGTTATGCTACTTCTAACAAACTACTCCAGGGGGCTACTGAGGTGCTAGAAGAGCTGAAAATTGTGGAGGGACTGAGGGAAAAGAAAATAATTTTGGAGGAAGCATTTATTTTTCAATAAATTAATAAAAGAGCTATTTATTTGCACAGGACAGGAAAGTCCAACCTTGATTCAATGGAAACATTCTAAGGTTCTCTGGACTACACGGATTTCTCTTTGCTTACTATAACCCCCCCCCCCCGCAACTAGGGTGGGCATTTGCCTTTCACATGGCCGACCCGAGTTTGATTCCTCTGCCCCTCTCGGAGAGCCCAGCAAGCTACCGAGAGTATCCCGTCTGCACAGCAGAGTCTGGCAAGCTCCCCATGGCGTATTCGATATGCCAAAAACAGTAACAATAAGTCTCTCAATGAGAGACGTTACTGGTGCCCGCTCAAACAGAGCAACGGGATGACAGTGACAGTGACCGTACTATCACCCCAGGGTTTCAAAGGGTCAGAACATTTATTTTTAATTTTCTGGTTTGGGCAGGGGGGGTCACACCTGGTGATGCTCAGGGCTTACTCTTGGCTCTGCACTCAGGGATCATCTCAGGCAGTGCTCAGGGAACCCTGTGGTATGGCAGAGATCTAACCTGGGTCGGCTGCATGAAAGGCAAGAGTTTTACTGGCTGTACTATCTCTCCAGCTCTTCGTTGGACCTGTGAGTGTGGGTTTTGACAGAGGATTCAGACTTTAATGGCGATACAATCTTTCACAAACTACTAGCAAATTCCATCTGTTTATTATTATCGCTCTTTCTACACTTTGGCCTCCCAAAATTAATTAGTGGTGTCTGGGGCTAGAGAACGTGCTCTATACTTTGTAAGATCTCCTAGAAAAGAGAATATTTCCTTGTATATAATAAGTACCTAATGAATTCAGAGCAAAGTGAGAAAATCAAACCAGCACAAGGTTATAATTTGGGGGCTCACATGCTTAAATCCTTCTATATAGATTGCTACATAGTCTCCATGACAAAAATCCACTTGATGCTTTTTTTTTCATTTTTAAATCTACTGCATTTTGATTAGCTTTGATTAACAGTGCAAAGAGCTAAAGGAAAACAAGATCCTTTTTTCCCCCTTTCCCACTGGTGTATAGGGGATTTACACCCAGTAGTCTCTCTCCCACCTCTCCATCAGAACAGGCCCCAAGCAATATACTCATTTGCAGTCATAATAAATGACTCAGGCAGTGGAAATGGTGAGCTTGTCATTTAAAGATTTGCAGTGGTTGGTTACCATAGGAAAATGAATTCCACAAAGCCAAAGAGTATGGCTAATAAGTTCACTGCTTCAGTTGCCAGAGAAATACCAAAAGGTTTAGGTCCTACACACACACACACACACACACACACACACACACACACACACACACACACACACAAAATGCAGACGATAAGGCAATATCCCATGGCGAGCAGAAATGTAGGGACAAATGAATCCAGTGATAGTGACACATGTCACACAGAACAGACTCTTCCAGCATTCCAGGCAGAGAGCAAGAGAGAGACAGAGAAAGAGAGAGAGAGAGACAGATAGACAGAGACAGAGACAGAGAGAGACAGAGAGACAGATACACAAAGACAGATACACAGACACAGAGATGCAGACATACACACACACTCAGAGAGAAAGAGAGAGACAGAGAGAGAGAGAAAGAGAGACAGACAGACAGAGAAACAGAGAGACAGAGACAGAGACACAGAGACACACACAGAGAGAGACAGAGAGAGAGAAAGAGAGACAGACAGACAGAGAAACAGAGAGACAGAGACAGAGACACAGAGACACACACAGAGAGAGACAGAGAGAGAGAAAGAGAGACAGACAGAGAAACAGAGAGACAGAGACAGAGACACAGAGACATACACAGAGAGAGAAAGAGAGCGAGAGAGAGACAGAGAAAGAGAGAATGCTATGTGCTGTGGTCTCTTGCTTCATACTTTCCCCTTTGATACTGTCCTTTCTATCCTTAGCCCTGGGAGCTGGGAAGTTCTCATTTTCATATCCCATTGCCAAGTGGTGTTCAGTGAGATTCTGCCAGTGGGAGGTACCCATAGGAAATATAGGAAATAACTCTAGTAAACACAAAGTGGTGGGTTTTTTTTTCATGATTTTGGAAAAATCATGGGGCATTGCAGAAAATGTGTTTTTTGTTTGTTTGTTTTTGTTTTTTTTTTGTTGTTGTTATTGTGTCTTCCGTGTCTTTGGCAATGAAGACACACAAGCAAGCACAGAAATGCAGACAGAGCAGCCTCATAGAAGGGAAGCTGAGTAGCACCCTGGGATGGAGACAGGCTGAGACTCTCTCAGGAGCACAGTTCCACCTCCCTACCAGCAAGTGCTCCAAGCATAGAGCAGTCGGTGAACTGGCAGTCATGACCAACTCCCCTTTGTTCCTCCATCTCTGTTACTTTCCCAGGACCTCAACATCCCCAAAGGCATTCTTATTTCAATGTCCAGAACGGACATTTTTCTTTTCGACGCTAACTGGTGCAGCATCGGATGCAAACTGTCCCTAGACACAAACCTGGAACCAACGATGTATTCCAAGTATTCTTCAGACTCTTTTACATCGGCAGTGCCAGCACCTGTATACTAAGTTGGTAGACTGGTAATCTTTAGCCTATCTATGGCTGTGCCAGGGTACCAGTCTGTGGACTAGTGACTGAAGACCACTCATGATATCTGAATCTAACTCTGATTGAATAATCTGATTGAGATGCAATCTAATTGGTAGTAGAAAATAGGGAAGTGGTGGCCAATGGCATGTAGGGGCTATGCCAATGGCATGTAGGGGCTATGCAGTCAATGAGGTTTTTCTATCATAGTCCGGGGTGATGTGATCATTAGTGCTGAGCTTGAGGGGGCCAAGTCATTGCTCCACAGATGATGCAGTTACAAGGGCTGAGAGGTGGTTAAATTATTTCTGATGATCTTTGGGAGCTTACCAAAAATATTTTTTTTTAGAAAAACAATCTCTTGATCTTAAAGTTTCTTTCAAATATAAACAGATGTTCTAGAATGTTCAAAAAAAAATTCTGATGAGATCACAGAACCAAGCTATTGAAAACCCAGACCCAAAATTTGATTCTAAAAATTACAGATTCACAACACAAGCTGAATGGACAGTTTCTGCTTATCGCCTATGTAAATGCCAGGGACTTTGTTAACACAGAGTAGCATGCTAAAACTTGTGCAGATCTGAATAGATTCAGATGAACTGTGAATTATAAGCTTTGAAATTCCAGATCCTTCTGAGCCCATTTTCCCCCCCAGAATTAGCATTCCTGTTCCCCCAAGGTAAAAGAAACTGGCCTCCCTTTGCCTCAAAAATCTGTAACAAGCTCAAGGGAGGCAGCTACTTTGCACAACGTTGCCAATTATTTTTCAAGATATATCCCCCTGTCAACATTTTGCCCTCATGTGCAAAACTAGAGTCAGATCCTTTGTAGGTTCAGGATTCTGAGAGCAAAGTTTATCCTAGAAGCAGAGAGCTTAACTACTGAAGGAATTGTAAGACGCCAATTAATTTATATTGGCAGAACCCTGAAGGCGATGTCTAGGGAAAGATTCTAAGATGGTTAGGCCAAAGAGGACAGACTACAACAATGGGTTCAATGTGTTCGATTGATCTCCTGAAAGCGAATCTAACTGTTTCTTTGGTTGGTTGGTTGATTGACTCAACAGTGATAGATAATTAATGAGATTGCGAGGACAGAATGTCCCTGAAATGTTTAAGAAGGCATCTAAAGATGCAGGAGTAGAGCAATGGCTCTGTATATTTATCACACAGTTTCTAGACCTTGCCTGCCTCTTGCCTTCATGGTCCCCTGGTACAGTTCAGGAAACTCACGCTTTGATTCTAACATTGAGGAAACCTCTGTGATGGTAAGACGTGAAGGGACGCGTGGCACGTGACCTCTGGGGGTGATGATTATGGAAGACAATGTATTGATAGGACTCCCCCATTTCACTTGTATCACTTGTAGTCCCGTTGATCTTCGATTTGCTCGAGCGGGCGCCAGTAATGTCTCCATTTGTCCCTGTCTCGTGCTAGTGCAGCCCAATGAGATCTGCTCGCTCCAGGAACAGGAAGAGCCTCAAATCGTTCATTCAGGGATTTGACGAAGAAATCTGACCATAGTTCGTTCCCGAGATTTTTTCTGCCTCTCCTTGCTCATCTTTCTTTTTTTTTTTTTTTTTTTTTTGCTTTTTGGGTCACTCCTGGCAATGCACAGGGGTTAATCCTGGCTCTGCACTCAAGAATTACCCCTGGCGGTGCTCAGGGGACCATGTGGGATGCTGGGAATCGAACCTGGGTCGGCCGCGTGCAAGGCAAATGCCCTACCCACTATGTTATTGCTCTAGCCCCTCCTTGCTCATCTTTCTTAATGTTGCCGTACTGGGGGCTCTTTCAGTAACAGATGAATGAGGCCAGTTGTTACTGTTATTGGTGTATCGAATATGCCACGGGTAGCTTGCTAGGCTCTGCCGTGCGGGCGGGATATTCTCCATAGCTAGCCGGGCTCTCCGAGAGGGACGGAGGCTTTTAGGGCAGCTTCCAATCACCTTTAGAGGTGTTACCATAGTTCACACCAAATTCGAACCCTATCATGTATGGTGCGGGAACAATGAGTATTAAATGTTTTATGGTCCGGAGAGCGGCCTGGAGCGTGGCGGTGGCTGGGTAGTGGATGTAGTGGGGGTCGGCCAGTGAGGTATTTATCTCCCCCGATTTCAGGGAAGAATAATAAAATACCAGATACCAAAGGCAAGCAAAGTACAGCTACCTGGCTACCGTATGGGGCAGCAGACTGGCGTAATTTTTAGATTATTTTGCGATGAATAGATCATTCAATAGTGGCTAATTGATCGGTAGGTCCCTTGGGGCGAATTAAATGAGAGATCAAAAAACTAAAGGCCCAGGACCAATCTAACAGTTCTGCTACTTTGTAATGTTTTTATTGCCACATCCTCTTGTCCTTCCTCCTGTGCTTTTTTTGGGGTTTGATTTTGGCCCATAGCTGGCTGTGCTCAGGGATTATTTCTGGCTTTGCACGCAAGGATAACTTTCGGCCTTTGGGCTCAGGGGACCAGATGTGCTGCCAAGGATCGAACCCAGGTCAACTGCTTGCCAGGCTGGCACCTTACCTCCTGTACTCTCTCTCCAGCGCCCGGTGATCATTTTCTGTGGCAATATTGGCACCACAGAAGAAGCAGAGAGCACAACACCTCCAGGACCTAAGAAAGTTACTCTCTGATCCAAGGCAGAAAATTATGTGCTCACCTCCGATTTAGATGGTCGATCAACTCTGCTGCTTAGCCTACAGGGACGGACACCCAAGTCAGAATGATGCCGTCCTACTTGGTTCTTAGTCCCCAACAGATTGGCAGATCTCGAATGAGAGTAGATTAGGGTTTTGCAAATATAATACTCTGCAACTCTGGGTTCAACAGGACCAGGAAGGGAGATCCTCTGCCTGTATCCCTCCATCTCCAGCCACTCAGCAGTCACACCTATAAGCCAACCCTGGCTGGCACCAGATAATCTTGTCATCGGTCACTATGCAGATCACACATCCTTCTCTCCTGGAAGGGAGCAACATGATGCTCGCCATAACCATGCTGCCGAACCCCCGCGCCAGGCTGTTTCACTCGGGGTCCCCCCAGAGGGGGGCCGGGGAGAGCCCGCCACCCCGCCCCAAGGGATCCAGCCCTAAACCTCCAGAACCCAACCACCACCATGCTCATGGCCACTCTCCACATGCTCAGGCAGAGCTTTTCCTGGCCACACACAGCCAGCCGCAAATGTGGCAATATGACACTTCATAGGACACACCCTACCCATACTCCAAGAATACCACACCACATTTGATGGGATTCAAAGTAGGAGGCAACCGATCTTAGAAGGAAATATTATATTATTTTGGTTTTTGCTTTGGGGCAGGGATTGGGGTTTGGGATGGAAACATCCGAGATATGGTGGTGGGAAGGTGTCATGGAGGTGGGATCGGTATTTGAATATTAAATGTCATCAAATATTGTCAGCTACTTTATAAAATGAAAAGTAAAATAAAATAAAACGACTACTCTGCCACCTCACTCCTAAGTGACCCTACCAGGGCACACACTGCAGAGATTCTCTAGATGAGTGTTTAGAAAAGTGTGGGATTGAAAAAAAAAAGATTGGAAAAAAAAAGAAGAGTGTGGGATACGATACTCTCCCCCTCTGGAATTGAGGAGGGTGACAGTATTCACTTCCATGTAACTGGGAATTAGATGTGCTTTAAAATGTGCTCACTTAAAGGAGATAGATTTCCCAGGGGTCTGAGAGCTTAGGAGAGGGGTTAAGACATGTGTCGTGCATGTGATCTCTTCTCCCCTCCTCTCCCCTCCCCTCCTCTCTTTTCCCCCTCCTCTCCCCTCCCCTCCCCTCCCTTCCCGTCCCCTCCCCTCCTGTCCCCTCCCCTCTTGTCCCGTCCTCTCTCCTCCCCTCCCCTCTCCTCCCCTCCCCTCTCCTCCCCTCCCATCTCCTTCCCTTCCCTTCCCTTCCCTTCCCTTCCCTTCCCTTCCCTTCCCTTCCCTTCCCTTCCCTCCCCTCCCCTCCCCTTCCCTTCCCCTCCCCCTCCCTCCCCTCCCCTCCCCTCTCCTTCCCTTCCCTTCCCTTCCCTCCCCCTCCCCTCCCCTCCCCTCCCCTCCCCTCCCATTCCCTTCCCTCCCCTCCCCTCCCCTCCCCCTCCCCTCCCCTTCCCTTCCCTCCCCTCCCGTCCCCTTCCCTCCCCTCCCCTCCCCTCCCCTCCCTTCCCTCCCCTCCCTTCCCCTCCCCTCCCCTCCCCTCACATCCCCTCCCTCCACTCTCCCTCCCCTCCCTTCCCCTCCCTCCCTCCCCTCCCCTCCCTTTCCCTTCCCTTCCCTTCCTTTGCTCAAAGCTTACTCTTGGTTCTGTGCCCAGGACCACTCCTGCCAGAACTGGGAGTCTACATGGAGTGGTGAGGACAGAACTTAGGTCAGTTGCATGCAAGTCAACCCAGCTTACCCCTGTACAACCTTTTCAGGCACCCGAATACTCTTCTATTTAATCTACTCCTTTGGAGTTGAGGGCACCTGACAATGCTAAGCAAGCTACTCCCAGCTTGCACGCAGGACTGCTTGCTCCTGATAGTGTTTGGGGCATGTGAGGAGCTGGGGATCCAGCCTGGGCCTCCTGCATGCAAAGCATGTGCTCCGGCTCATGGAGCTCTTCCTCAGGCCCTTCACTGACTGCCTTCAACTCCTCACTCTTTGAAACAGACACGGGCAACACTTGCTGGCAATCCACTTGGAGCTCAGAGAAGATAGTTGACTCAGATCAGAGTGACCCCCTGCTCAGCATCTTCATGTGTCAGAGCAAGATGGGAAACACAGAGAGACAAGCAAATTGCTCGGACTCATATGTCTAGACAGTTGCCAAACACAGATGCTAAGAATTCCTGGCTCTTGACCCAATTGCTAGAGACTATAAGCTTTTGTCATAATTTCACCCACATTGTAGCACTATAGTGCTGTCGCACTGTCGTCCCGTTGTTCATTGATTTGCTCGAGCGGGCACTAGTAACGTCTCATTGTGAGACTTGTTGTTACCGTTTTTGGCCTATCGAATATACCACGGGGAGCTTGCCAGGCTCTGCCGTGCGGGGAGGATACTCTCGGTAGCTTGCCGGGCTCTCTGAGAGGGATGGAGGAATAGAACCTGGGTCAGCTGCGAGCAAGGCCAACGCCCTACCTGCTGTGCTATTACTCCAGTCCAGTTCACTCACATTATATTAAAATAATGCATCAGATCCATGGTCAGAAGAAGATCTTGCAAGACTGAGTCCGTGGGTAAAGACGCTGGAGTTGGGGGTGGGGGTGGTTTACGGCAGTTTGGAACACCTGAAGAGGTCATGTTCAGGACCTATATAGCATCTTTGATAAGAAAATAAGAAGGAAAGAAAATGCATGCCCAATTCATTTGTCCATAGAAATTCAATTTTATACGAATATGGGAAGTAGAGATAAAGGAAACAAAAATGGAATAAAATCAGAAGACTTTACTTTCTATCACAACACGGGTTTGAACCCAGCACCCAGAGGAAATCTGAGATGACTGTGACATACATTACTCTGCTCAATTTAGTTTTGTGACTAACTCACAGAGTTAGAATGCCTTTGCTAAAACCACAAAAAATGTGGGAATGTTAGAACCACAAAAATGTGTGGACCCGCGGATCGGAAGTTTTTGTACTCTTTTTCAAAGCGATGGAGTCTCAATAGAAGGGATATTTCTTTAATATGCAAGATTCTATCATGGGAAACGAATTTTTCTGAACTACAGAGGAAAAATATTTCAAACTCTGAAGAGGCACAAAAGTGCAAAAATCAATCAAAGAATGTGGGTAGTCTGGGTGGAAGAGCAGATTTCTGTGAGAGGATAAAGTTAATTAGGTAGTAATTTGTCTCAAACTGGAGGAAGTCGAGTTATGACCATCTTCTCACCTAAGGGATAGAGTTGAAAGTATAGGGACAGAGGAATGAGCTTAGCCTAGAAATTGGGGTCAAGAGAAATTATGCTAGATGTCTTCACATCTACAAATCTCCAGTGCTTAATATCTTTTTCATTATTTGATTTCAACTGGCCAAGAATATATTGCCTAAATTGCTTAAGTTAACATGATTATTTTTGTGGTGGGCAATATTTTTAACCCTGAGCTATCTACAATTAAGTACATTAAATTCTTTTTAAGTGAATAAAACTATTGTATTACAGAACTATACATATTTTTTTCATTTATTTACTATATATAAAAAGTTGACCTGACAGTCACTAGATAGTCTCGCAACTCCAATTAAATGTGAAATTAAGGAATTAATGTAAAGGTTACTTAAAGATGAAATTTTTAATGTGCTATAATAGCATACATAAGTACGTGTGGGTTTATATACATGTGCTATATACTATATACTTAAGAAATTTGTTACATTAAAATATACAAAAGGTGCTAAACATATTAAAATAGCTTTAATTTATTGGTTTTGTAAAATACATATGCAAAGACTTGATTTCCACTGAAAGCTAATCAAACATTGGAAGAAATCAAGGGGGGAAAATATGTTAAACAAACCTGCAATTTAAAAGTTTCAGGCTGCTTAACTAAAATTGTAAATGGTCAAACGTGATCAAATGTTTCCGTTCAAGGTAACTGGTAACATGCTGTACTTTTTACTAGTAGAGTGAGTTCTGCTTATTAAACTAGAAAGACAAAGCACCAGATTTACAAGTTGGTTTTGTATTTTGAAATTCCAGTTTAAAAATAGACAAAAGGATGTATTCATACACATCTTTTTTTTTTTTGCCTCCAAACTTGACTTTTCTAGGACTAAGTCTAAATAAGAACTAATAACGTTTTGCACCAGATTTGAAAAGCAATCCACTGCTGTAACCAGTGCTCATGTAGAGTCTGGAAAAAGATAGTCTATAACCTGGAGAAGAAGAATCTGGATGGGGTGAAATTATATATAAAAAATATAGCTTACTAGAACCAGGCCAGTTGAGAAGATGCTAGCACTCTGGATGTGTGTGTGTGCATGCCTCTGTGTGTGCCTCTGTGTGTGTGTGTGTGTGTGTGTCTGTGTCTGTGTGAGAGAGAGAGAGAGAGAGAGAGAGAAAGAGAGAGAGAGAGAGAGAGAGGAGAGAGAGAGAGAGAGAGAGAGATGAGAGAGAGAGAGAGAGAGGAGAGAGAGAGAGAGAGAGAGAGAGACCTGCCTGCCTCTGGCTTTCATTTTTCTACCTGGAACCTTCTGTTGCCACTAAGCATTCACTTGGAGTTCTTTTCAAAGGAAAGTTCAATTATTCTCTCAACTTGGATTTCCCAGGTTCGTTTTGAACATAGCCCTTTCTTTATTTTTTTTTTTGCTTTATGTAAAAACTTCCATGCCAAAAAAAAAATCTACCTCTACATGAAGAAAATCCACTCATAAAATTTTCAGTCTTGAAAACAATCTCAG
Source organism: Sorex araneus (assembly GCF_027595985.1). NCBI lineage: Eukaryota > Metazoa > Chordata > Mammalia > Eulipotyphla > Soricidae > Sorex > Sorex araneus. The sequence goes on from NC_073303.1 coordinate 254,699,105, forward strand.
TCCCCATCAATTGCAGAGATTCCTTTTGTGACAAGGGAACAGGACCTCCGAGATGTTCAAATACCTGGAGGCACAGAGAGAGACCGCGAAAGAAACTGAGCGTCGGAGGGAAATCTCCAGGGTACCAGAGCCAGCTCTCATCTCTAATTCATTGTGCTTAACAGGTCAATTCTTTCAACACTTGACCCCTGTGACCAGGTCACCATTTAGACCTCCACTTTTGAAATGGGCCTCAGGAAATTAATGCCACATGATTCGGCAATAGCATCCTTATTAGAACCAGGCCAGCTGAGATGCTAGTAGTCTGGGATGTGTGTGTGTGTGTGTGTGTGTGTGTGTGTGTGTGTGTGTGTGTGTGTGTGTGTGTGTCTCACCTGGCCCTCTGGCTTTCATTTTTCTACCTGGAACCTTCTGTTGCCACTAAGTATTCACTTGGAGTTCTTTTAAAAGGAAAGTTTCACACACTTCCGCTGGCCTCTACTCTCTCATCGAAGGAGTGACATTTGAGAATTCTGACAGTAAGACATCTCTGACTTCAATCACAGGTTGGGAAAATGAATATTTTCCACATGCAACTTTGAAGGCTCGTGCTCTTTTAACATAGCCTTTCGGTTTTACTGGAGATTGACTGCAGGGGAATTGGATGGTAGTTCAAGCACACAACAGAGGGTGTTTGATAATCAGTGCCCAGTGTAAGAGGAAGGATGATGAGGCGTCCACGGTGCCAAGGCCAGGCGAAGCCTGTGGCTCTGAGAGAGATAATTGATCCAAAGAAATTTAGCGTTTGCACAGAAGACTTCGCTCACAAAGTGTGTCTGTTCGGAGTCTGCTGTCTAGCTGGTGTGGAAGGGGCTTCTGTCTGTGTTTGTTCAAATTCTGTCTGACCTGGGAATTTTATTCTGCATTTGTATTCAGAGGACACAAAGGTGTGGATGTATCTATATACCCATATACCTAACCAGGTAGTTCGATCTTCATTTGTTGATATCTATTCATAGAGTACAGAGGTGTGTCTGTATCTATAAATCTGCAAACCAGGTGGCTAGATAAATATAAATATAGATCTAAAATATTTTATGAGGAAATAATATGTCACTTAGATCTTCAGAAAGCAGAGGAATAATCTAATTTTTTTCTTTTCCTTCCCCCCCCATTTTTCTGTTCTTTGGGGTCACACCTGGTGATGCTCAGGGCTTACACTTGGCTCTGGGCTCAGGGATCAATCCTGGTACAGCTCGGGGGACCATATGTGATGCTGGGAATGATACCCAGATCACATGTGTGCCAAGCAAGAGCCATATCTCTGGCCCTTGAGAAGAGTTATAAAAAAAATAAAACAGATGTGATAGCTTGATCATTTTTCCTGCATGACTAATTTCAAAGAAAAAGAATTCTGACTTGATATATGCTCAGCGGAATGTAGAGTATGTAGAGTTTGCAGTCAAAATGCCCCACGATGGGGTTGGAGCGATAGCACAGCAGGGAGGGTGTTTGTCTTGACCCGGGTTTGATTCCCAGCATCCCATAGGGTCCCCTGAGCACTGCCAGGAGTAATTCCTGAGTACAGAGCCAGGAGTAATTCCTGAGCATTGCCAGGTGTGACCCAAAAGGCAAGAAAGAAAAAAGCCCCACTAGGAACTATAGTGGGTAGGCATTGAGGACATTAACCATCTCCATGTTGAATGACTCGCTTTGGTTGGTTTCTACATCTGCGATCAACCTCACAGTGTGTTGCTCACATCTTTGCTTTATAGTGGGCTGGTGTTGGTTTGTGTGGGGCCACACCTCACAATTTGGGGACAAGTCCTGGTGTTGTACATGGAGGAACGGGCGGACCTAGAGATTGAACATGGCCCCCTACATGGAAAGAAAGTGCTGCCCACTTTAAGCCATTTCCTCAGCCTCCCCATAGCACCCTGTGAAAGAAGCACTGGAGCACTGTCCACAGTCTTCCCGTCGTTCATCAATTTGCTTGTAACATCTCCGTTGAGAGACTTGTTGTTACTGTTTTTGGCATATTGAATATACCACGGGGAGCTTGCCAGGCTCTGCCGTGCAGGCGGGATACTCTTGGTAGCTTGCCAGGCTCTTCGAGAGGGATGGGGAATCGAACCTAGGTCGACTGCATGCAAGGCAAATGCCCTACCCACTGTGCTATTGCTTCAGTCCCTGTGCTATCGCTCCAATCCACCCCGTTAAAGTAACCTGCATATTTCCTCTTTCTGCTGCATGGGACCTCCATTTCCTATCCTTTCACTTCTGCCTACAGAATTTAACATTCTTTGGTTGGATTACATCAGAGATACATTCTCCCCTCTTTTGATATCTGCACATTTTATTTGATCTTCACTTGTGAAAAACTTTAGCGACTGATAATTCTGTGGACAATTCTCCCTGAATCCCTGGCACCACTGCCACCAAGAAAACAGTGTTCTTCTGTTCTGATGAGAAGTTAAGTCACGTGTTTCTTGGTTCTGTCTCGGGTTTCTGCTCTGTGTTCACATTTTCTGCCAGCACCCAGACTGTAGAGATGCAAGTAAACCATATTTATGCTAGCAGATGACATGGCGCTTCCTTGTCCTGCGGTAGTTGGGGAAGAAAGAGGGCCGATCAGAACAAACAATAGTGAAACTAGGTGTAGACTGCTGTAGCTTTCAATCGATTCACTCACGATTCGTTTAAAATGTTTTCAGGATCACTGGGGGAATCTCTCTGGTCCACACCCAGATTTTCATGCTTGGCCAAATTTTATCCTGAACTCTGTTCCCAGGGAAGATCTTTGCAGTAGCTTTGAAAAAAAGCCGAGAGCACCGCAGTGGATTTATTCTGTTTTCTCACCTCATCATCAGTGTGTGGAAGGCATTGGCTCACTTTCAAAGAGAACATGGAAGCCCTAAGAACTTTTCTCTTAGACCTCATGCCATGCCCAGCTCTTGGGGGATCACTGCCTTGCATTCTAAGATGCTCCTTTGCAGGGAGCTCTTTCGGCTGCAAATACTTTCTCTTAAGAAAGCTTCCCAGTTGGATTTTAATGCATTTAAACTTTGTATCCTGGGCATTCAGGTGGACTTTGTAAAACTTTTTGCAGGATGGACTACAGCCTAGTGGGGCAAAACATCTAGAACCTGGAATTGAATTCAGGTCTCATGAACCACCTCAACAGTTCTATATTTTAAAAGCTAGGATTGTGAGTTTCATTAGATCATCATTATTCTTCTTAAGCTAAGTACAATTAAAGCTTGAAACTTTCCACAAACTGCTACCTAAAGTGTCCATCACTCCTTCTCCTGTGTGTGTGTGTGTGTGTGTGTATGTGTGTGTGTGTGTGTGTGTGTTGGGGCCACACCTAGCACTGGCATTGTTCAGGGATGACTCCTGGTTCTGCACTCAGGGATCACTCTTAGTGAGCTCAAGGAATCATGTAAGGTGCCAGGGATCAAATCTGGGTCTGTCATATGCAAGGCCAACACACTACCCACTGGACTCTCTCTCCACCCCAACCCATCCCTATCCCGCCACCTCTCCTTTTTATTAAGGTAAGGTATTGACCTGAGTTTGAGAGGAGAATGTAATGATCGTTGAAGGTGGAAGAGCATAAACAGATGCCAGCATAGGCAGCATGCGTTGGAGAAGACCAGCTAATTCGGTTTGTTCAAAGGAGCTAATAAGTTGTGGAAATGAAATGTTTTAGATGTCTGCTGGTTTTGACAGCATGGATGTCAAAAGAAACTATGCTATGACCTAAATCTGTACATGTGGTCTGGGTCCCCAGTGAATTATGTTTCAGTTTAGAGAAATAGGCAAATTAATGAACTAGTGCAATAAAAACTAAATACTACTGTAGAGCAGTTATCACCAATTAGAATTAGAGTTTCATTTCATAAACTGTGGAAGTCCTAACTCCAGGGCCTAACGCAAGTAGGGCATTTGAGTTGCACACAACCAACCCAGGTTTGATCCTTGGCAACCCATATGGTTGCCCAAGAATCACCAGGAGTAATTTCTGAGTGCAGAGCCAGGAGTGGCCCCCAAAAGAGTCCAGTTCCATGGTCTCATTTTCAAATCTGCTTAAAACTGATCTCTCACCAATCATAAACCTGACTCCAATCATAACTTGTTCCCTCCCGCCCCCCGCTATGTTAACTGCTGTCTTGAGGCTCCCCTTTAATGCCTGACACATCATTGACATTCAATATATACCAAGGAGGTGCATACATAAACAAGAGGCACTATTTGATTTGAAAAGAGAGCAAGGTTACCTCTAACTGGGATGATTAAGGCGAGTTTCCTGAGAGCAGATGGCATTCCACCCTGCAAGGCTGGTCCAGATTTAAATGAGATTGGGTTTGAGGCAAGGGAGTTGCGTGAACCAAAGCACATAGGTGTCAAGGTATGCGGCATGTATGAAGAATGTCAAATAGCTGGGTCGGTGGAATGCTTGATCTATGAGGGTGAGTTATGGAAAATGAGGTTGGAAAGCAGGTTTGGGACCAGCGGGCCTTTGATTTCAATCTAAGAAGTTTTACTTTTATTTTGTAGACAATGGGGAGCCCGTGAAGGATGGTGCCCTGGGGAATGAGCAGAGCTCAGGTGTAGGATGATTAATCTGGGAGATGTCTGCAGGCTGGATTAGAATGTGGAAAGACTGGAAGTAAGGGGACCAGGCAGCCATAAATTGCAGGTGAATAGCAATGAAATCTACAAAACAGTAAAGGGCGTGAAAGGCAGAAGCTGGGACACCCAAGGATTCTTCTCTCTATTAACACTGATCACAGCCTCTGCAATCATTTCTTTTTCTAGGCGCGATACTCAGAGCACTAATGCATCACTTTACTGTTTCTACAATGCAATGCTCTCAGACTTCTAATATGATCCCAATCTTGCCCCGGGGGACATGCGGTGTGCCAAACTCACATGCAACCAGTGACAGAGCCAGGACATGAGCCCGGAGAATATAATATAAGTCCTTCCACCCTATGCTCAGAGCAACTCTTTCCAGAAGTTGTACAGAAGTTGAAGCTGAAGTCCTGAGTCACTCTCTAGATGTGTCATAAGGAGGGAAAGGGCTTCTCCTACTTTCTTATTTTCTGTGTAGATTTATATTTCTACTTAGGAAATGGCACGCCTCTAAGATATCAGTGCGGTGTCTGAGCGGGCAACTGGAAAGATAAGACTAAAGTTCAAAAGATGGCCTAGGAATATCTAGAAAACCTTAGAGGAGGAAATATTTTTAAATCCCACTATTGCCAAGGCAAGACATAGAGAGAAACGAAACAGAGGGCCAAGGACCAGTCTTGAGAATGCATTTCTAGGAAAAGAAGGGCAAGCAGAAGATTAAACCGAGAAGAAAGTAAAGGAGCAGAATTGAGTCCCTCTACATTAGCTCAGAACATGACCATCCGGAAAAAAAAGCTTTCCAGATTAAACTTGGTTAAGATGACATCGTGAGGGAGAACTTTGATCTAATATGACTTCTTCCGCATAAGTATAAAAGTACACTAATATTCAGGAGATACAGATCAAAACAACAATGAGATGTCACCCTATACCACAGAGACTGGCCCACATCCAAAAGAAAAGAACAAAAGCAACCGGTGTTGGCGTGGATGTGGGGAGAAAGAGACTCTCCACTGCTGGTGGGAATGTCCACTGATTCAGCCATTTTGGAAAACAATATGGACGATTCTCAAAAGATTAGATATTGAGCTCCCATTTGACCCAGGAATACCACTTCTGGGAATATATCCTGGAGATACAAAAAGTATAGTAGAAATGACATCTGCACATGTATGTTCATTGCAGCACTATTTACAATAGAATCTGGAAAAAACCCTGAATGCCCTAGAACAGGTGACTGGCTAAAGAAACTCTGGTATATCTACACAATGGAATACTATGCAGCTGTTAGAACAGATGAATTCATGAAATTTGCATATAGATGGATCAGCATGAAAAGTATCGTGTTAAAAGAAATGAGCCAGAAAGAGAGAGACCAATGTAGAAAAATTGCACTCATTTGTGGAATATAAAGTAACAGAATGGTAGACTAACACCCAAGATTATTAAAGATGAGTACTGGGAGGATTACTCCGCAGCTTAGAAGCTGGCCTCACATACTGGGGTAAAAGGCAGTTCAGTTAGAGAAGGAATCACCAGTAAATGGTGCTAGGAGGATCTGCTTGGGATGGGAGACACACCCTGAAAGCAGACTATAGACTGAACTTGATGGCTGCTCAATACCTCTATTGCAAACCACAGTACCGCAAAAGGAGAGAGAGCGCAAAAGGGAATGCCCTGCCACAGAGATGGGATGGGGATGATGGGAGGGATGCTGGGACCATTGGTGGTGGAAAATGGGCACCGGTGGAGGGATGGATACTTGACCATTTTATGACTGAAATGTAAGCACAGAAGTTTGTAAGTCTGTAACTGTACCTCACAGTGATTCACTAATAAAAAAATGTTTTTTAAGTATAAAAGTATATACGCATACTTATTCTAAGACAGAGGGTATAAGAGAAGATGTGACGTATGGTCACAGCCTAGCCAAGCCAAAGGAAGACAAACAACAGAAGGTATCAAATAAGGAAGCATCTCCCCCATAGAGAAATCCTAGAGTCCAAATATCTGTCGATGTCCTGATTTCTACAACCTGCAAACCCCATGAAGTTATGGGGACTGAACCCCCATCAGCCAGATGCAAGACTCTGGCCCCATATTTTTCTGACTTGCTTTGGATAACAATCAAATTAAAGGTGGTTATAAGCCTGTCTAGGAAAACTTTTAATCCATGTTGGTCAAGTGTGTTCCTTGAGAAATGGTTCTATTTCTCTCATGTGACCTATCCTCTTTTCATTGTTCAACTGGAATGTTTCATTGTGATGCTTCAATCTTAACAGGCATGTATATGCTGATATAGCTGTCTTTCTGATGAAATCTTATATCTCCATTTTATATCTTCCATAGTCACTTGTGATATACCTGATAATATTCTTTGTTTTTTAAATAGACGTTGTTGGATATGGAATTAGCAGTGCTGTTTTTATACTTATGCCTTCAATAGTATATTTACAACATCATTCATCTATCTATGTTATTTTAATTAAAATGCATGTATTATAGACACCATGCAGTTGAGTTTTGCTATTTTTGTCATCCTAATGATCTTCCCTTCAAGTGAGATATTTATCTCACCTACCATTCCTGCTGACTTTCAAATAGATGTAATGAGGTGTGTTAGAAACAAATTTTGGAATTTTTAAAAACTAACTTCATTGGAATAAGCAAGATCATTTTGAAGGAGACGGTGTTTTAATTTAAAGGAAACAAGTTATTTCACACAAATGCCTTTAATTTAAGATGAAGATTTTTGGTAGATTATTGACGATTCACTTAAAATTTTGACTTTTCCACAACTTTTAATTTTGTTCTTCTTAAAAACTATCTGCTGACTTTTCAGTTTACATTGGAGAACTATCCCTTCTTCCTATCACATATTTGATTATATCTAAGTCTCCAGAGATCAGATGGAGGCTGTTAGTTAAGTTAATGAGAAGCCAAGAAAAGGCACATTTCTCATATTTTTGTTGAGTTAATTTTGGCAGGGTTGCTTTTTGCCAGCTTACTCACTTCATATGTGAACAAAAAAAGAAAACAATAAATATTTTTTTAAAATACCAGTCTCCATGGAGTCACATTGCACTTGGCTTCTGTGGAATACATCTGATTGTAGAGTTGACAGATGTAAATTAATATGGTAGTACCAATGAACGCATTTAAAGACATATTTTTTTCCCAAGTATTTTTATTTGAGCAACATTCATTCTTAGTACACTAATGGTTTTAACAGCCACACTTACTACACTAATATTAAATGACTCTCACTGCTCTGCCATTCTACTGTAGATAGAAGCGGAGAGGGCCACAATATTTGAGTTACTTGCTATATTTTTCTGTTCAGCAATTACAATAATTTCTCTCTCATTTGAAGAGCATAATAAGCAGGGAAAGAGACTGTAGAAGAATTCATAAATTTGATAATTTAATGGATATCTGAAAACCAGTTCTCATCCTCATACATTTAATAATAATCATGTAGTTATCAGTAGAACCAGAATCAAATAATCAATTTAATGCTTTTTCTACTGTGATAAATTCAATAAATGTTATAGTATTTTCTCCCTTTTTTTTCACTAGTATACAGGCCAACCTTATGGTTCTTGTTGGAAATGATGCAACATCCTAATTTGTTTTTATAAAGTTAGTCTTTTCCTATTATAATTATGTTTAATTTTGCAGAATGATTTTTTATAAAAACTAATTTGGATCATTTTGGTGACTCTCCATTGTCCAGGATGCTTTCAGGATTTCTATCGTGTCTGCAGTGAAAAAAAGTGCCACTATTCAAATTCATAACAAGTAAGTAGAGAAACCCTGTTTTGAGTTTTTCCCTGGATTTACCTCCCTTTGCATGATTTTTGGTTACATCCTTTGTTCATGTAACAATGAACAAATGGTTTGAGGCTCTTCCTGTTCCTGGAACGAGCAGATACCATTGGGCTACAGTAGCATGCGACAGGGACAAATGGAGACTTTACTGGCGCACGGTCCAGCAAATCGAAGATCAACAGGATGACAAGTGACAAGTGACAACAATGTAAATAAATATAAGGGCCTATCAGGAGTTGTTTTTGCAGTTTTCTGGCTTAGTTGAATTATCTTCATAACCATCTTTATTATAGTCACCACAATGATCTTATCTCTGTGAGCGTGAAATTCAACTCATTTCTACTCCCATGACAATTCTTCTCAGCATCACTCGCACCCAGCACAGAAGAGTCTTTGTTTCTACTCTAGTTCAAGAAAATGGCAAAAAGTCTCTAAATTTTTAACATATGCTTGAAATCTGCTATGACTTCTTCTCCTTACGACTGACTTTAAGGGGTCAAGTCTGAAAGAGGAAATGATTAAAAAAAAGAACACATTCTACCTATTAGAAATAATTGGGGTGGGCAGAGGTTGCAAAGTGACAGAAACCTTGTTCAAATAGTGTCAAGGACAAAAGACACTTTCTAGTTTTGAATACTTGGAAATCCAGATTTGTAAACTAAAATCAGCTCTGGGAATATTCAGAAGTCAAATACTGTCAACAAGATCTTCTCTCTCTCTCTCTCTCTCTCTCTCTCTCTCTCTCTCTCCTTCAAAAAGTAAACACACACACACACAAAATATGGGAACTGATCTCCTATTTGACCTGGCAGTTCCGCTTCTTGGAATCTACCCCAAGTGCCTAATTCTATTCAGAAAAGACATGGGTAACAATGTTCTTTGCAGCATTGCTCACGATAGCCCGAATATGGAAACAACCCCAGTTTCCAAAAGCAGAAGAATGAATAAAGAAACTATCCTACATATGCAACAATGGAGTACTGCTTGGCTATCAGAAAGGGTAAAATCATGCACCTTATTGCTACGTGGACGGAGGGTATGATGGTGAGTGAATTAGTCAGAAGGAGGACAGACACAGAATGATCTCTCTTGTATGTGGGATATAAAGGAATATAGTTGGGGGAATAACAAAGGCAACAGAAACACAGAACTGGTCTTCAGTGAGAGGCTGGGGATGGTGAATGGAGAGGAGAGAGAGGATGCAGCGGAAACACTTGGGACAATGGCAGAGGGAAATTGACACTGTTGCGAGAGGGTGCTGGATTGATGGAGGCAAGAAACCCTACCATAAACAGTACTGGAAGCCACAGGTGCCTAAAATAAATGAATTTAGAAGTTCATAAATAAATAATGCCTACGGATCTTTAGTTTTTTTTGCCTTTTGCTTTTTGGGTCACACCTGGTGATGCACAGAAGTTACTCCTGGCTCATGCACTCAGGAATTACTCCTGGCAGTGCTAAGGGGACCATATTGGATGCTGGGAATCAATCTGGGTTGGCCGCGTGCAAGGCAAACGCACTACCTGCTGTGCTATCGCTCCAGACCCAGGAACTTTATCTTAACTTAGCCAGTTGTCTTTCTTCTTCCAGCAACTCAAGCTATAAACTCTTTTATTGTTTAACTCGGTTTGAGTTAAGATCTTCTTTGCATCATTTGTGGCGTATAAAATAATATATCATGAGACTGACACCCGAAGACATTAGATACAGGGGCCAGAAAGATTGCTCCATGGTTGGGAGCCTGCCTCATGAGCTGGGGGAGAAGGCAGCTGGGATAGAGAAGGGATCACTAAGAAAATGATGGTTGGAGAGATCGTTTGGGATGGGAGATGTATGCTGAAAGTGGATAAAGGACCAAAAGTGATGGCCTCTCAGTATCTGTATTGAAAACCAACCGTAACGACCAAAAGTAGAGAGAGAGTAGGGGGGGAAATTGTCTGCCAGGGAGGCAGGAGGTGGGTTTGAAAGGGGGTTGGTAATACTGTGCAGATTGGTGGTGGGGAATGTGCACGGGTGGAGGGATGGGTGTTTGAGTATTGTATGATTGCAACTCAAACATGAAAGCTTGTAACTGTATCTCATGGTGATTCAAAAAAAAAAGAAAGAAAAAAGAAAATAAAAGATCTTCTTTGCAAATAAAATTATCTTAATGGCCACTTCTAGTATGCCTTCAGGATTCAGAATGTTTTAAGGTTGTGGGATTCAGAAAAAAAGTCACTGAAAGCAAATGAGCTCTCTCTCAGACAAGTTGATTTAAAGCTGACTTCTGCAATTCTTTCTTTCAAGCTAATAAGTAAGAATTCACATTAAAATATGGGCTTTGCTTAACAAGGCTTTATAGGATACAAAATCATAGCTATGAAAAAAATCTCACCATCCAAAGCACTTTTATAAAGGTCAGTGATTGGAGAGCCAAAATATAGTGTCCAGTTATTCAGAAATGACAGATGAAATATCTTGCTCATGTTTCTTCTACTGAGGGAATACCAGGAGAGGAGTTTTGTTTTGGTATTAATTAAAAAGAGAAAGTGATATTTGCTATCAAATTCTCTCCGGGTACTAATAATTTAACTGCAACTTAAGGATCACAGTATTTTATAAGGTGCTAATGTTGGCAAAGGATTGAGAAACTGTAACATTTTATATAATGTGGTCAAAATATTCCCATAAAATTAAAAAGTATATATATATATATTTATTTACAAAAGATGCTGAATAAGAGTCAGCTTAATTCTGAGATATCAAAGAGGTGCTAAAGAGATAAGACAGGAGGTGATGATTCTGTTAGCAAATTATTGATAAAAAAAGCAATACAAAATAAATTATTGAGAGCCTGCTATGGGGTGAGGGTTGAGAGGTGGTTGGAAAAATTGGAGAAGATGGTGGAGGTAAGGTCCAATGGTGGTGAGTTTGGTGTTGGAATAGGGAACACCTTTAACAACTCATCATGAATAACTTTCTAGATTACAGTGCTTCTATAAAGTGTAAGGGGAAAATTTGCATATGTAGGCCTAACTGATTCCATGTAAACTCCAAAATATATTAACACAGAATTGCTTTAAAAGTGTTAGTAATCACTGGTGAAACATGATTATTACCATAATGGGATCCAAGTGTAAAATAGAATTGAATGTAATCTACTTTAGATTTCAGAGTTGAAATGCATATATGTAATGAGAATAGGCATTTTTGATATTGCAATAAGTGGTTTTAATTTTTCTTATTTACATAGGTCAAATCATAAAGTAATCACTAATTGGCCCTAACTGATTTCTTTTTTTTGTTTTTTTTTCTTTTTTTGTAACACTCACATTGCAAAGGGGTTACTCCTGGCTCTGCACTCAGGAATCACTCCTGGTGGTGCTCTGGGGACCAAATGGGATGATGGGAATCAAACCCGGGTAGGCCTCATGCAAAGGCAATGCCCTCCCCGCTGTGCTATTGCTCCAGCCCCCACTGATTTATTTTCTGATCATTATATTTGCCAGTTCTTAAAGCTTTTGTTGGAATCAACAATATGAAATAAATTTGTTATGTGCCTAAGGGGGCAGTTGGGAATTGAGAGGGGTACTGGGGATATTGGTGAAAGGAAGGTCACGCTGGTGATGTTGGAACACAACATGCTTGAAACAACTGTAGAATGAACAACTTTGAAAATCATGGTGTTTTAAATAAAAATCAATTGAAGAAAAAAGACAGGAGGCAAGACATTTGTGTTTGACCATTGGTGGTCATTTCCTCTAATAGTGATCCCAGACTCTGTACCCCAAATGCTCTCCTGAGAACCACACAGGTCACGGCTCACTACTGAGCAGAGTCACGATGAGCCCCTGAGTACTGGGCATAGTGTGAAGTCCTCCAAAAGATCTCAAATGTGCACACGCTGTAATGTCTCATCTCTTCCAGGGTGTGGAAGAAGCTCAGAAGAGAGAAGCATTAAGAAAATAGCTCCTCTGTTGGATACAAATGCATCTCTCCTGGATGTAGGCAAAATGTCTTGGCAAATTCAATTCTGGTGTCTGCTTGAGAGCTTAAATGCCCATTGCTTGGGGAGAGATTTCATCATAGGTCTCAAGTTATATATGATAAGCAGAGAGATTTTTTAAAAATTAATGTTATTATCATCAATTGTTTGCCTCTACTTGCTTCCTTAGTGTAATTTTTTATATTAGAAGCTATAGAAAAGAACCAAGATGGGAAGTAGAACCACAAAAAGGTAGATGTCCAGAAACCTAATGACCACAAATTTTATTTTATCAAGCTGTTTTTTGGTTACGGAAGTGACCAATGCCAAGAAAATTCTGATGACTTTTCTTGCTAGAAAACTTTTTTACCTATAAACTTAAATTGTCAGCTTGCTCTAGTGTCTATTTGGTAAACTTTGTAATATATACATTGTTTTCCCACTGTATGCAAACTGAATGAAAAAGATGTACCATTTCTCTGCTGTGTGTTGGATTATGTAGGAAGTATTTTTGGAAAATGGTGGGCAAAATCTACGGAGGAGATATTTAGTGTTGATGTATTTTGATTGACAAAGTTAACTTCCAAATAAAAACTTCATGCTAGATTTAATGTGCCCAATTTGAACAAGGGTTGATTAATACCTGTAAATTTGCTTAAAAGGTTCCTCTTATGTAAGAAAAAAAAGACAAGAAAAGTGAAGTTAAGGGACACAGAAAAGCAAGGGGATATAAATAAGCTTCTTTTCTACTGGATGAAGTGTTAAGCAATGGTTATGTTTAGCACAGCTAGGGGGGTTAATTGACCCGAGAGCTATAGAGACGATGATAGATAAAAAGGGAGATGATAGCAATATTTCTTCTTTCTGTCATGGAATTAATAATAATTAACACAAAGTTAGCTTTCTTTTTTCCGAGATTCACTCTGCAGTGAAATATCCTGATTTGTGGTCTGTTCTTTTGGCAAAAGAAAATCACGAGTGGCCATGAACTCTTTGGCTGTGCTTAGCAGTACTCCTGGGTCCTGCGTATAGCCAGGCAGTGGGGGATATTTCCCTACTAACTCCATCCGCAGCCCCCTCCCTGTTTCCCTTTCTGAATGGCATGCTATGTCTTGAAATGTCAAGTCTCACTGTGCAATTATATAATTCAGCTCTAATCAGGCGATTATGCAATTAGGAAAATCCTAAGGTTCTGGCTATTTGTGCCTTAATCTTACTTTTGATGGACCTGACTGTGTCACTCGGTACAGAGCTTTTTTCCAAGGTGGGCTGCGATTCTAGTGCACTGAGTTAGTATTTGGGGCAGAAAGCAGCAAATGCCACATTTTTTGCAGTACATTGTCCCTGCTGTCTGCAAAGATGTACACTAGTTCTAACCCAAGGGTCAGTGCCCACATTATTTGCTATGAATATATGTTAAAGGGAGCAACTAAATTGAGAGTAAAAATTTAGATGCATACATCAAACTGTATGTGTATAAATATACACACACACTTTAAAGAGACTGTGGGAAGAAATAAAGCAGTAACAGCGAAGAAGATAAAAGCATGTAATGAGAACGTGATTCAGGAGACAAAATTACAAAGAAGCCAATTCTCACATCTGGGAAATCACAACGAAGTAAACATTATCCAAGGATGACTCAAGCAATTTTGTGTATAGGGCAATGGACAAAAATTAATGATTCCAGCCCTTCATTTGAACAAACAAATGTTCGAGACAGATGATCACATTAGTCATCTAAAGAAAGAAAATGTGGTCGTGTTATTTATTTTTAACAAAATTAAAAGATTAAAATGGCAGTTGTACTCGCTACAACAGGTCAGCGAGAGTTAGAATATATGATGAAGATTGGAAATAGACCTCCGCGTGGTAACTTTTATCTATTCGACCTCAGTCTTTTCCTTTTTATCCAACCTAGTTTATTGATTCATTACTCAGGATGGGTTTCAGGATTATGATTAGGTTGTGCTGTAAAAGGTATTACACAGAATGGCACAAGGGAAGGTTAGATAAGAATTAAACACTCATTCTCAGACCGGTGCTTGACTAGGAAATAAACAATAGCAACTCAATATGCAAGCCAACACAACAATCTAAGATATCTGCATTGCTGATACTGTTTTTCAGCATCCCCCAGGGAGGCAACCAGAGGCCTCATTATAAAAAGTTAGCAATCCATTTTTATCACCTGTTTTGGCTGTTTAGCTATTCCTCTGTGTTTTATGCTTTAGTGGTTATTCAAGGGGCAACACTCTGCATCCTTAATTTATCCTGTCATTCCATACATTAATGCATAACCATTTGTATACTACAGCACTTGTATGTTCAATGTTCAAGTAGCCTTTCCTATAGTAACAAGATAGGGTTAGTGTACACAGAATTGTCCCTGAGAATGAAATACTGAAGTCTCTTGGGGCTGGAGCCATAGTACAGCGCCTAGGGCATTTGCCTTTCACTCTGCCAACCCGGATTTATCCTTTGCATCCCATTTGGTCCCCTGAACACCTCCAGGAGTCATTCCCGAGTGCAGATCTAGGAATCACCCCCGAGCATCGCTGGGTGTGACCCAAAAAGAGACAAAAAGCAAATAAACAAACAAAGAAATACTAAGGTCTCTGAAGTCAGTTCTAAAGCTGTCAGGACAAATTAAAAGGCAAATCTACATGTATTATTTCTGAATAGTATGATAATAAAAATTATTGGGATTTCCCCAGTGCCATTATAGATTTTCAAACTAAAAAACTTATTTTCAAACTAAAACATGCGTTTCCCTTATGTTTGGGGAGGGCCACACCTGGCGATGTTTGGGAGCTATCCCTGACTCTATGTGGGCTCAAGAGTCATTCTCAGAAGTGCTGGGGCATCATGAGGTGCCGGGGATCACACTGAACCTATTAAAGTTCAATTAAACTATAATATTTTATAGTTTAACATTTTGGACCCCTAAAGTTGACATTCAGGAATGATTTACAAAATCAAGTACCAAATATTTTGTGTCCTGACTTGAATACTTTGTTGATATTATTGAATTATTTGTGTAGTAATGTGTTCTTGATTAAAAGAAAAATGTACATACATGTGTACATAGATACATACATACATGAAACATGTATGCAGACTCTATATATTTGACTATGCCCTGAGCAGCAACTTGAAAATAGTAGAAGAGTCATATTTTTTGTTACTCTGGCATAGATGCCATTTTCCACTGCCAAAATCACTGTATCACAGTCATCCCATTGTTCATTGGTTTACTCAAGTGGGCACCAGTAACGTTTCCATGCGTCCCAGTTCTAGATTTTAGCAGCCTCTCCTTACTCGTTTTACCCAATGATTGGAGGCTCTTCTCAGGGTCAGGAGAATGAGACCTGTTATTCCCTTTATGATATTACAATAATAATAAATTTAACTGTATATTATGGGCTTTGACCTTGGGACATTCTTTAACATACTGACCTTGGTATGTACCATCAGTGGAACACACAAATGTGGCTTACTTAACACAAGTTGCAGTGCCAGCAACTGTACCCATCAATGTAATAAGGGGTACATTTCCAAAATGTGTTCCAGGAAAACAGGGCTACACAATAAAGGCATTTGGCAAATTCTGCAAATGCTTACTCTTTCCATAGAGATACATAATTCATGTTTGCACAATAAATCCTTTAATAAGGACTTTTGTAAAGACATGAGAAGCGTTAAGCTATTTCTCCTATCTTAGGATTTTTTACATTACATATATTTTATATTCTATAAGCAATTTTATAAATTTATATTTTACAGTTTAATATGTCACTTTTCTCAAATCTCTTTGACCTACAACCTTTTTGTACTACTTCTATCAAATTTTGGGTTTGGGGCCAATCCTTCTCTAAGCATGTAAGTATTTAAAGAGCAGTTTAACACAGAACAAAGTTTTCTTTCACTTGGGAAGATGAATGGGAAATTTCCCATGGTACGAAGTGATGTCGTAGAAAGAAAGCAGATTACTGGATTAGAAAAAGGAAGTGATGCTATGAAGGAAACATCGACTCAGGAAGCAGATGTCCAGTAAAGACAAGCTGGAGAGATAGGACAGTGAGTAGGGTGTTTGACTTCTACACTGCTGACTTGGGTTCAATCCCTGGCATCCCAATGGTTCCCTCAGTACTTCCAGGACTGACCCCAGAGTGCAGAACTAGGTGTAAGGCCTGAGCACTGTTGGGTGTGGCATGCCCAGGTCAAACCCCAGGAAATGTGACTTCTGGTGAGCAAATGTTTGTCAACATCATGGCCACAGTTCGTGTGCGTTGGATGGCGAGCCAATGTACAAACACAATAAACACCATCCTCAGGTGTGTGTACGTGTGTAGGGCAACAACAACATCAGCAACAACAGCATCAGCAACCAAGCAACATCAACAACAACAAAGAAGGGGGAAAGTTGTTATTACCCCCAAGAATCAAGGAGAAGAAACATGCTGGCTATTTTCTATTTACTTTTTTGTTTTGTTTTAATTTGTGTTTTGCTTTTTGGGTCACACCCAGTGATGCTCAGGGGTTACTCCTGGCTCATATACTCAGGAATGACTCCTGGTGGTGCTCAGGAGAACAGATGAGATGCTGGGAATCAAACCCCCCCAGTTGGGCTATGTGCAAGACAAATGCCCTACCCGCTGTGCTATCACTCTGGCCCCTTTTACTTTGGGGTTTAAGGCTGTACCTGGCAGTGCTCATTCTTGGTCTGCACTCAGGGATCACTCCTGACAGTGCTAGGGGAGCCCTATGGGGTGCTGGGAATCAGTCTGGCACCACATATGGCTGCCTTTGCCCCTGTACACTCTGTCTCTCCAGCCCCATCACTGTTCTGTTAAATAAAGTAATGTGTTCTCTCATCAAGGAATTTGACATAAAGGCTGAATCGGTGCCTTGGCTCTAGTTGGGCGTTGTGCTGGAACAATTTATGTTTAGTCTGCCCTAGAAACAGGAAGCTAGTATTCACAGGAGCTTAGGAATTTTAATGATCTAATGAATCTCCTTGGAATATATTGAAATCTTGAGATCAAAAGATGAACGCCATTCGAAACTCTGATTCGAGGATGTTTTGCATTTATATATGAATCAATAATAGTTATGAGGAAGTAAAGAGAATGCTTTGCTAAAAATGTAAATTCATATTTCAGAAAAATTCTTAGTAAATTAGTTATGGTGGGGAAGTGGGGGGAGGGTCCCCAAGTATCATTCAAGGGGTCTAGGGAAAAGTTCCTAGAGATACTCTGTCTAGAAGGCCAGATGGTTCCTACTAGAACCTGATGATTAACTTGGCCAGTAGGGCCACATGGAGCAGTTCTGAAAGGGATCATGTGTGATCTTGAGTGTGAACTTGAACTTGAACCCTTACTCAATGAAATAGGTCCTTGACCCTTGAGCTCTCTCCATAGACCCTCAAAGGAAAAATTTCAACTTTTCAGTACTCTATGGACTGGAGCGATAGCACAGCAAGTAAGGTGCTTGCCTTGCACACGGCTGACCCGGGTTCAATTCCTCCATCCCTCTCAGAGACCCTGGCAAGCTACCAAAAGTATCCCACCTGCATGGCAGATCCTGGCAAGCTACCCATGGCATATTCAATATGCCAAAAACAGTAACAACAAGTCTCACAATGGAGACGTTACTGGTGCCCACTCAAGCAAATTGATAAATAATAGGATGACAGGGCTACAGTGCTATCTACTATAGAAATAAAAAAGTACAACTTTTAAATGATTATTATTAAACAGATATAAAATTAACATAAAGTGATGGCCTTAAAATTAATTCACATTTCTCAAACGTTTCTTATGTCTCCACATAACTATTTTTCATCCTGTGTGGAAAAAGTCACGGGAAAATATTTATCTACCCTATCTAGAGTTTTGCAACTTACAAGCTCATAATATTCTTGTTAGAGCTTCCAAATCAAGTATGCTGAACTCTACTTAGTTAATTAGAGAGCTCATTTAAATAGTACCCTTAGAGACAAATTTTCCTTGTTTTTTGCTTTACCTAAAAGGTCCCATGACATTTAACCAATGCCTAGTGTAATCTCTCTTTACAGTAGAAGATAAGAAGGCAGCTACAATCTCAGGTTTGGAACCATCTTGTGCACACATATACATCCCTCTGCTCTGAACTTAACTCCTTTGTGAACAGAAACAAACAGGAAAGATATCCTCCTCTCAAACTATTCTCAGAGGCCATGGAATGATCAATCTCTGATGCCTGGAGTTACCAATCTCCTACAAGCACATAGACTATGTCTTTGACCCAATTAAATGCAATCCACAGACATGCTACATTGAGTTGGGGGCTGGATTTCAGATCAGCTTCCGAAATATCAGAGAAGATGGAATAGGGAAATATGAAGAGAAGTTTCTCTTAGCAATTCTAATACAATAGAGGTCTTATTTTCTATAATGTTTCAACATCACGGAAGCACAGAGTGCCGCAGAAACCTCCCGATCCACCACTCCGGACTAGAGAGCTGGTGGAAATGTTAAACCAGGTGGAGATCTCCCCAGAGGAATCCTATGAAGGCAAATTGCTATGCAATAAGCAAAGGGTCTTTATTGGCTAGCTGGAGCTAGGGCCCTCCTTTGGCTCATGGACAGAGTGGCAGCCTTCTCAGAACGAGAGGCCCCGAGTCTCAAAAGTGAGGGGCTTTTACACCATAATATTATATAATTAGGACTTTCCACGGACCACCATTTTGGCCGAAGTGTGAGGGGCTTTGCACCACTTGTACCTAGCTGATTGGTTATAAGTTGGAGTTACCTAAGGGTTGCAGAAGCGTTACATAAGAGCCTATATGGGGTTGGGGCTTCCCTACCTGAATCTGATTGGCAACCCTTAGTTGATATCACCATGGCTATCTCACTTCGGGAAAATCATGACTCAATTCCAGGTACCTGTGCTCAGTTCCAGAAATTTTGTTTTTATTTTCCTTTTTGGGTCATACTTGGCGATGCACAGGGGTCACCCTGGCTCTACACTCAGGAATTACTCCTGGCGGTGCACAGGGGACCATATAGGATGCTGGGACTCGAACCTGGGTTGGCCGTGTGCAAGGCAAACGCCCTACCCACTGTGCTATCACTCCAGCCCCAATTCCAGGAATTCTGGAACCACAGTCTAGGCCTAGCTTTTTCTGGCTTCTTTATAAACCTGTCATGGCTCTGCTTTTGCTTCTGTATCTCTCAGAGACAAAGCAAAAGTTTCCCAGACCAGAGAACTTCTGCCAATTGTGCCATGGAAAATTACCACCTAGTTTCTTTTCTGTGTCCACCCAAAGGTTCCATTATTACATGTAATTAAAGAGTTGGGTAGAAGATTTGGATTAAAATATTTATTTTATAACTGGAAATCCAATGTATTCTATTTAAAGAAATAAACGAAAGAAGCTGTAATTTGTCGGATTTGTGAGTGTTCCAATATGAAGCTTTATTGGATTTTCAATTATAATTAACAGAATAATAACTAAAGTTGTAAACAGACACAGAAATGACTGTACAATCTAACACCTGCTTCAGAATTATTTGAACAACAAAATGTTTTTGAGGCTCCCACTTATTTATAATCCTGGCATGTTTTTTTATATGCCTGTCTATGTATCAATCTGCTTAATTATTATCCAGCACTTCATGAGACAAAAACAGCTTAAAAATAATCTGATCCAGGTGACAAACTAGAAGCAATAAGACTCTTACACGCAGGTCAGTTTACACTAGTAAAATGAGAAAACTCGGCAAAAGGGAAGATAGAGGAAAGTTCTTAAGCATTAAATCCTTAGCCAAAGGGGAGTTCAATGAGCTCAAAATATCAATTGTCAACTTAGCTCTGTTGGATTCACAATCGTCTCCAAACTGGAAGGGTGGCATTGACTTAGAGAACTGTCTTCAGGGAGCTACGGCTAAACAAAAGCAGGTCTTTGTGATTCTGCCATCGAGAGGGCTATGTACAATTTTCATTTGGCATCCTAACAATCTTATATTTGGTTTGAGCAGTACATTTTCGTTTCATTCATCATTTAAAGACAGATAATCAGAAAGTCATTACATTGGCCGACACCAGACCCTTCGCTCGATTGTATCGTAATTGAGCGCCGCGGATCCTGTGCCAGATGTAATGGATAATGAATATATTATGTCAGGAGCACTGCCTCAGACGCTCAGAGGGAACAGACAGAGGGGGCTGTGGTGGTGACATGTAGGGTCACAGATGTGGCGCTGATTTACTGATGGGGTGATTGTGTAATTAGGTAATCAACGATGGGTACTGCACTGTTTGTAGGCATCTCTCTCTCTCTCTCTCTCTCATGGAAAGTGTCTGAGTGCATAAGTCACCATTTATTATCCAGTGTAGTTTATAAAGACTAGACTTAGATTGGGATGGAGCCTACCATCACTGTTAACCATTCCAGGGCTAAAGAGTATTAACTATTTGGATAGGGATAGAAATATTAAGATGGGGGATTCTGTGGTGGCAAGCTATGGACTTAGGTTAAAATGAGACTATGGAGCAGAGCGCTTATATTGGCTTTCCGTCATTGTTTACCGAGGGTCCTTTCTCTTTCTCTGGAATAATACAATAAAATTTAAAGTATAGAGATATTTTGGTGGTCCAGTTAAGAAATCTCCCTGTTTTTCTTGGGTTTTGTTTGTTTGGGGGTCACAACCAGTGGTGCTCAAGGCCTGCTCCCAGGTTTACACTCATCCTCCTGGGTTTACACTCAAGGATCACTCCTAAGTGGGCTAAGCAGACCCCTAGCGGGTGCTGGGGATCAAACTGAGGTTGGCCATGTCAGAGGCATGTGCTCTACTTGCTATACTATCACTCCAGCCCCTAACTCTCTTTTATTGTTATAATCAACAATATTTAAGAATTTGTAAGATTTAAGACTTACCTAAGAATGTACTACCAATAATAATTATAATTATGTTCATAATAGCAATATCATTAATGAAATTTAGTCTTTTGAACTAATTATTATTCCTCCCTCTCTCCCTCCCTCCCTTATTTCCCTCCCTTAACTTCCTCCCTTACCTTCCTTCCTTCCTTCCTTCCTTCCTTCCTTCCTTCCTTCCTTCCTTCCTTCCTTCCTTCCTTCCTTCCTTCCTTCCTTCCTTCCTTCCTTCCTTCCTTCCTTCCTTCCTTCCTTCCTTCCTTCCTTCCTTCCTTCCTTCCTTCCTTCCTTCCTTCCTTCCTGGTTGCTCTTCTAATTGGTCATATGGTACCTGAGATTAGGCTTGGTGGCTCTGTGTATGCTAGGCATACACAGCCTTTTGAGCCATCTCCTAACCCCCAGAACTTTCCAGTTACATGAATGACCTCATGCAGTCAAAAGAACTTCAATAGATATTATTCTGTGTATATGTGTAGGTATATATACACACATATATCTCCCGTGTGTATATAATGTCTCATATATTATTCTAACAATTTGCCAAGAGACAATATAGTAGATTGCTGAATTAACATTCAGAATAAACAGTAAACAATCAAATATCAATACTTATAACCATATTGCTTTAGTGTTAGCTAGACTCAAAGTCAGTAATGTCTAGTTTTTATGTCATTTTCTCTTGCAATGTTCATTTCTCATACTAACATTTATAAAGGCATATAGAGGAATAATAAGTCAGATCTTTTGTTCAAGGATACACACCAAATAATGTTAGAGCATGACAGGGTGCTGCTGTTTTGACTTATGGCATTAGTTTCCTTTCACATCACTGCTTTTCTTATAGCAATTCTGATGTACAAACACAAAAAACTCCCTATTTCTCTGATCCCTTCTTTGTGTGTGTGTGTGTGTGTGTGTGTGTTTGTGTTTGTAGTTAGAAGAGGGTTAATGTTACTCTTGTCTAGGAGATTCAGTAAAATGACACAAGACAACTTACTACCCTTACTCCTCAAGATCTTTCAAAACAATAAAGAAACAGTAATTCTTTCTAGCAGCTTTTCTGAAGATAGCACTATACTAATACACAAAGCAGACAGGGAGACATTATCAAAAATGAAAAATTTAGACCAATTTCCCTGATGAGCAGCAGCTCAAAAATTCTCAGTAAAATTTTAGCAAGCCAAATTCAACATTACATCACAAAGATCATACATGACAATCAAGTGGGATGTGTTCCCAGGATGCAAAGATGGTTCAAGATACACAAATCAATTAACATAAAACAACCTATCAATAAAAGGAAAGACACAAATAATATGATCATATCAATTGATGCAGAGAAATCTTTCAACAAGATCCAACATCCATTCATAGTCTTAAAAAAAAAACTCAACAAAATAGGGTTGGAAGGAATCTTCCTCAAAAGAGTAATGGTCATATTTAATAAACTTACAGCACTACCATTCTCACAGTAAAAATATGAAAGCTTTCTCTCTGAGATAAGGCAGGAGGTGAGGATGTCCACAGTCTTTATTATCATTTAATATAGCATTGTAAATTCTAGTGAGAGGAAGCATGCAAGAAAAAGAAACAAAGAGGCTCCAAGTTGGAAAAAAAAGAAATCAAGTTATTACTATTTAGAGTTGACATAATAATATGCATAGAATACCCTAAAGAGTCCACGAAATAAACTTACACACCAAAAAACCAATACAGCAAGGTGGCTGGTTGCAAAGTCAACACAGAAAAATTTGTTGCTTTCCAAACAAATACTTTATCTAGTATGTAAACTAGAGCAGAAAGAGATCAGAGTCTATTTCATTCAAAACAGTGCCCCCAAACATCAAGTACCTAGGAATCAATTTAACAAAAGTAGTGAGAGACCGATAGCATGTAAACAATAAGTCACTTAAGAAATAGAAGACCTTAAGAAATTGAAAAACATTCCATGTTCATGGATTATAAGGATCAATAATATCAAAATTGCTATCATAAGTTATTATATAGACTCAACAAACCCCATCCAAATTTTGATGACATCAAAATCGATGTTTGTATAAAGTTTGAAATATGGCTATGGCATCACTTTTTACATGAAGTTTTGTGACCCTTCTCTTTTGAAAATAAATCAATGGAAGTTTTTCATCTTACCCTGAATGTTACTTTTTATGCTACATTTCCCAACTAACAAGACCTTTAACCCTCATAATAGCAGACTCATGAGTAATTAATAGCTAAGAGTTTTTAAGACACCAAGAATAAAATAACACCTGCCCCTGGACTACTCAGGCCAAAGAAACAGGGGAGTAAACTTTCGAAGGACAAAGAGTTATTTGTTCTTGTTTGATTTTGGTTTAATAAGAAAGTGTCTGGAATATTTTTGTTTGGAGCGATAGCGCAGCAGGTAGGGTATTCGCCTTGCATGCGGCCGACCCGGGTTCAATTCCTCTGACCCTCTCAGCGAGGCTGGCAAGCTACCGAGAATATCCCACCCGCATGGCAGAGCCTGGCAAGCTCCCCGTGGTGCATCCGATATGCCAAACACAGTAACAACAAGTCTCACAATGGAGATGTTACTGGTGCCCGCTCGAGCAAATCGATGAACAAGGGGATGACAGTGACAGTGACAATTTTTTTGGTGGGAGTCTACACCTTACAGTGCTCAGGGCTTATCCTGGTCTGTGTTCAGGGATCACTCCTCGAGGAAGACCATATGGGATGCCAGGGATCAAATCCAGGTGTGCTCTGTGCAAGGTAAGCACTTTACCCAATAAACTCTCCCTCTTATCCCTTGAACTACTCTATTACTACTTTTTCCATTTTCTAAACTGCTTTGTCCCTGGGATCAAAGCTGACTATACGTTATGGCCAAATGTGTGATAAGGGTGATATTTTTAGCAGTAGTTTTCATTGTTAAGGAAGTAGTGAGAGCCCAATTTTAAGCAGTAAGCTTGTTTTCAGGATGAACTGTCATTTTATTCTTATCAGTCAATAAGCTACTCTTTCCTGCTTGTACAGCAAAACTTTCCACATTCTCATAATTTGAAACTAAAACATTATCAACAACAAAAAAGCCCCTGACAACTTTATTGTCTATCATAAATAAATCTGGCAGGATCAAACAATGAAATATGAAGTGCCAAATCTCTATGTCTACCAGTTAAGTGATAGTATTCATTATATGTTTAATGTACCTATTTATTTTTCTCTAACTTAACCATAAGCAATACTGCTAGATGCTTGATAGGGAAAAAAGTCACATTGTACAGAGAAAGCAGAAAACATACCTGAGATTCTGGCCTGATAGTTTCTGATAAAATTAGGCAAATTTAACATTAGCAATATGGAAAATATTAAATTCAGAAAGAAGTGAATATAATAGTACATCAAGAGGCTTGGGCATGGTTGGTGTATATGAAATACCCACGTTATCAGGTCAAAGTGAGTATGTGCAGCACTTCAAATGATCCCTGATAATGGTCAACCTAGTTGTGTGAACACTCATAGATTTCCTGTGGTATACATTGGGTGCCAATGTCATGATACCTACCTAGTAAATTTTGAAATCACACAGAGACAGGATAAAGAGAAACAGTGGTGACTAGGATACAGCTCGTGACGATTCCTTCTTGTCTTGTCCTGGAGTTACACTGGGCTCCAGTTCTCGATGGTTTTTCCTGGTGATGTTCACGGGGACCATGGGATATCAGGCAGGGATCAACCCTGAGCATCCCACATGCAAAGCCTGAGTTTCCAGCCCACTGAGCTCTCTCTGGCCCCTCCTATATATTCTTAAAGAAGTCTGTCCCCTGCTATTTGCCACAGGAAATGTGCATTGCATTAGAATCAAATGCATGGAGGGACTAGACGGAAATGAGGATGTTTGGAGGGTGGGGATTGAGATGAGTGACAGTACACAAGCCTGGCACATGGGTAAGTACCTTCCTCCCCCGAAAATGAAAGAGAGAAAATTAGGGAGACAAAGGGGCATGCAGGTCACACAACATACTTTCTTTGTCTTCCTAGACCAGAGAAGTTGCCAAATTTGTCTATGGATTTGCCTAGAACTTTATTTACACACACACACACACACACACACACACACACACACACACACACACACACCACTGTTTTTCTCTTTATATCTTGAATTAACAACCGGCTGCATTTTCTTCAATCTCCCCACCCCAGCCCCTTTAGTTTTCCTCATAATATGTGTAACCTCTAACTCTAATAAACAGTATCTTAACATTCTTGATGCACCTCTACTCTTCTATTATCCTACACAGTGAGTTTTTTTTTTTTTAAGTCAGGGGCTTCTACTGCTGTTTCCTGAAAAACTAATTTGGCCTTCATTCAGAACTTATTAAATCAAAATGGATGGGTGGATGCGTGGATGAATCCCATGATAGACAAGAAAAAATTAACTTGAAAGGAGGACAATAACACAAAATATGGACATAAAGAGCTAGTTAATCTTTATCAGCAATCACAATAACTACAAAGGGGAAATCACCCTGCTAAGCTATTGAGGCTGCCCAAACAAACTCACACATACATATACGTGGTGAAATCCAATTTTGTAAGTGCATCAGGGATGTGGAGAGACTTCAAAAAGAAAAGAATGAGAAAAGTTGAATAGACAAATACTGGTCAAAAGGAACACTATGGCTGTTTTAGTAACAGAACAATAAATCACAAGGCTTAAAAAACTAAAACATGGGTTACTGTCTAATGATGAAGAGATTCAATTTACTATAAAGCTTTCTAAAAAATTTAAAATCGTAGAAACCTAATAACAAGACCTCAAATTGAAATTGATACATCTACAATCCTCTCGGGATAATTATTGTGTCTCCATAATTAACCTATTTATCAAACAAATTAAGAAATAAGGCAAAAACTATTGTAAGGGATGATATTTCAACATCTATATACTCAGCTCAATCATATGGATATCAGTAGGACAATGTCTTCAACCTTCGTACAACATTCTACTCCAATATGTGCAGAATTATAAAAGCAAATGTAGGGAGGGGAAGGGATGAGGGGAGGAAGGATCACTTCCTTTGTATGCAGCTGACCCTGGTTTGATTCCCAACATCATATGGTCTCATGAGCACAGAGATAGCACCATTGAGTGTAGTCCAACACCTCTCTTGCCCCACAACATGCACATCAAATCGGACGGGAGAAGGAAGGAAGGAAAGAAGGAGGGAGGGAAGGAGGAAGAAAGGAAGGAAGGGAGGGAGGGAAAGAAAGAAAAGAGAAAGAGAGAGAGAAAGAGAGACAGAAGCAAATGCAGGCTAAGGTACAGTACAGATTTAGTCTCATTTAAAAGTATCAGAATCATGGACAACATTTGCTAAAGGGACAAAATCGAGGTAACAACAACAAAAAACCCTGTTATCAACACCACTTGGAAATTTCAACACATTAGTTTAACTGCATTGTACACCAAGGGTTTCCCTCAAATGAGAAGTATAAAATAACTGAACATCATGAATCACTGTGTAATAAAACTAAGTGGCAATAAGAGAAAATCGGAGACGATGCTTATATTAAGAATGAAGTAATGGCTGTTGGGGAGAGAGACAGACAGACAGACAGAGACAGCAAAGACAGAGATAGAGAGACAGAGAGAGGCAGAGACCGAGAGACATGAGAAACAGAGACAGAGATACAGAGAGGCACAGAGAGACAGAGACACAGAGAGGGAAGGATGGGTGGGGATGGAGAGAGAGAGAAGAAAGAGAGACGACTCAAAGGCCGGGAGCATGTGTTTTACATGTGGGGAGTCAGGTCTACTTGTTAATTTTGCAAGGTCCCCTGTACCACTGTGAATGTGGCCCCCCACGTGCTGAGTCAGAAGTCGCCAGCAAACGAGAATAAAAGAATGAAGTACTGCTGAAAAATAATAGGGCAAACATTTATCCAATTCAAGAAATTACAAAACAAATATAAAGAATCCAAAGAAACATTTAAAAGGCAATAGTGAGAAAATAATTTATAATATTAAAAAAAGATAAGTTCATTTTTAAAAAATAGAGGCAGTGACTCAAAAGACTGAAACATGCATGGCATGTGTATGTATATTTAATATTCTATAACATATGTACTAAATGCATAAACATAATTTTTCAGTGCAGAAATCATATCTTATAAGGGAGAAACGTGCTTATAGGATGTTCACACAGCATAAATACACCCATAAAACAATATTATTATAAAGACAGAAAAATAGAAAATTTCTCTTTTGTCTTGTAGAAAAAGTATCTTCGAATTATACTAATCTCCCTTCTGTTATAATACAACTGCTTGAAGTATATGCCAGGGAGATTACAATATCATTCACTTCTCATTAATGCTTTAATTTATATGTAATCATTTAGGAAGAGAAGGAAGAATAGAAGGTGGACGAAGGGCAGAAGGAAGAAAGGAAGGGAAGGAAAGCAAGGGGGAAAGGAAGGAGAGATGAGAAAAGGCAAAATATAATAAATCTTTCACACTCCATATCTATATTCATATTAGCCCTGTAGCACTGTTGTCCTGTTGTTCATTGATTTGCTTGAATGGGCACCAGTAATGTCTCCATTGTGAGACTTGTTGTTACTGTTTTTGGCATATGAAATACGCCATGGGTAGCTTGTCAGGCTCTTCCATGCAGGTGGGATCCTCTGAGTAGCTTGCCTGGCTCTCCGAGAGACCAGAGGAATCGAACCCGGGTTGGCCGCATGCAAGGCAAGTGCCCTACCTGCTGTGCTATCGCTCCAGTCCTTGAAGTATATGGACTGGAGCGATATCCATATTATATTTTTGTATTTCCAGTATGATTAGTGCTAGTTATTATTTTGTACAACAATCTAGATTTATAACTCTGATAGTCCTTAAGTTTGAATTTTATTGTCTAATCAAGATTCTCTTTTTTTACATCAAGTTTTATGTGAAGTGTGTAGTAAACATGATTGAATTCACTGTTACAGTCTAAGTAATATGTGAAATATGATTCTATGGGTGGAAAAAAATTCCACACTAGGCAAGGGGTCTCTAAACATCTCTCATCCTTTTCAGCTGTGGGGGCAGGAAACACACACACACACACACAACAAAACAGCCATTGCCGCATTCCATTCTTAATTTCAGTATTACATGGCCGTCTAAAAGCATTTCACAGGTGTTTGCTGGAACTCATTAGACTATTTGGAACTCCTTCATGCTCCCTAAAAGGCAATTAAAATGTGTCTGCAAATTACCTCATGTGGGCCAAAGCACAGCTGTCTCAGCCCCCAGTTACTCTGCAGTGTTTCCAAACACCAGAAAAAAAAAAAGGCTTGGAATCCATCCGTTTGCAAAGGCAAGAGGGGGGCTGTGGTTGGATTCTTTTCCTCTCTCGTCCCCAGATAGGCCCATTCACATGGGGGTCCACGGCCAAAAGATAGAATAAGGCTGTTAACTGGTAGAAGTGGCTGATTACAAAGACAGCACTAAGAAAGGGTCTGTGGCTCCAATAAAGAACTAACTGATGCCGTGATCTGGCGGTCTATTTTTTTTAAAATCCTTCTCCTCTTAACCATCCTTACTCGCCAAAGTCCTTTGGCCTTTAAAGATACTGAGTTGGCACTCATTTGTGGAGTATAGAATAACATCACATGAGGCTGACACCCAAGGACAGTAGATACAAAGGCCAGGGAGATTGCCCCATAGCTGGAAGCCTGCTTCATGAGCGGAGGGGGGAAGGCAGATGGAATAGAGACAGGATCACTAAGAAAGTGATGGCTGGAGGAACCAGTTGGGATGGGAGATGCATGCCGAAAGTAGATAATGGACCAAACATGATGACCTCTCAGTGTCTGTGTTGCAAACCATGATGCCCAAAAGTAGAGAGAGAGTATGGGGAATATTGTCTGCCATGGAGGCAGGGGGAGGGTGGGAAAGGGGTGTATACCTGGGATATTGGTGGTGGGGAATGTGCACTGGTGGAGGGATGGGTGTTTGATCATTGTGAGATTGTAACCCAAACATGAAAGCTTGTAACTATCTCACGGTGATTCAATAAAATTATAAATAAATAAATAAATAAATAAATAAATAAATAAATAAACATAAAGATACCAAGTTGGAAATTCTAAGACTGGTTTAGGGTGGAACACTGACTTTCTTAGGCTGCTAATCTTAATGTTTTGAGGACTGTCCGTGCAATTTTCTTCCAAGTGGTAACCTTGTATAAGCTGCAAAGAAAACTTCCACATAAGTAATCCCACACCAGGAAAACTCCATCCCCTTCTCTTAGAAAATTTTATTTTTGCACATTTGAAGGATCATTGATTGGGCATTCATGGATATCTTCTTGGTAACTTGTTGCCTTACGTGGACTGGAGCAATAACGCAGCCAGTAGGGCATTTGCCTTGCTTCAGGCTGACACAGGTTCGATTCCTCCTCCCTCTCAGAGAGCCCGGCAAGCTACCGAGAATATTCCGCAGAGCCTGGCAAGCTCCCCATGGTGTATTCAGTATGCCAAAAACAGCAACAACAAGTCTCACAATGGAGATATTACTGGTGCCCACTTGAGCAAATTGATGAACAACGGGATGAGAGTGCTACGGTGCTCCTTGGTTTAACTCCACCATACAGACATCCAGGCTGAGGGATAAGAAAAAGGGTTAGATTGTCAAGCAGTATCTGGTAAAGTGAACTTAAAAAAATAAGTGGAAGTAAATCATAAGATATTCTCTGTATATCCAAGGTAGCACAAACCCAACTCTATTGTTTGATTTGTATCAGAATTTTTGTTTGTCATTTTTTTTTGAGATTCTGTTTTTTAGCATGCTATTAATAATGGTTTCTGGTGCACATAATTCCAACACCACAATATCCATTACCAGGGAAACTTCTCCCTCTCCCAAGACCCCTCCCTATCTACCCCCAAATCAACTGTGTGTCTCCATTCTCCTATATGTGGACCCTTTGTTGCTCACTCCTGTATATCTTTTAACTGCACACATGAGAAAGATCCTTCTATATCTGTCCTTTTTATTCTGACTGACTTCGCTAGCATGATGTCCTCTAATTTCATCCATGTTGCTGCAAATTGCATGCTTTTGTTCTTTTGTGTTTTTGCAAATTGCTATGTAGATTTCACTGTGTATATAGACCACATCTTTGGTTTCCCACAAGAACTGTTTCTTTAGGTCTCAGAGTTTTGTGGACTGATTTCACTTTAAGTCAGTTTCTTGATTTCAGTAAAATCAGACTAAGATGTTTCATTTTGAAATTGTATGACTGTACGTTAAAAAAAATACATGCATAAGAAATAGGTACATATTTCCTCAAAATTGTGAGCCATAAAAATTCAGCATGTAAATAGTTCACTAGTCTCTAATGTTAAATATCATCAAACTGTAGTCTTTTATAAAAAATTTTGAAATTATTTCTCTAGTTACAGATTAGGGCTGGAGCGATAGCACAGCGGGTAGAGCCTTTGCCTTGCATGCAGCCAACCTGGGTTCGATTCTTCCACCCCTCTCGGAGAGCCTGGCATGCTACCAAGAGTATCCTGCCCACACGGCAGAGCCAGCAGTACCCGTGGCGTATTCGATATGCCAAAAACAGTAACAACAAGTCTCACAATGGAGACGTTACTGGTGCCTGCTCGAGCAGTGACAGTGATACAGTTAGAGATTAGGCTACAAGCCTAATCTTTTACACAAAAAATATTTGCTCATACATATAAGGAAATATTAGATATAAGCAAGTGCAGTGACATACAGTTAAAGATATTCATTGAGAAGGTTAAAATAATTTGAAAAAAATTTAATATTTTCCAGAGAGTACCAAGGCATAGATCTCCAATAACTTAATTGGAATGCTGTTAGGAAAAACTAAATGATGACTGCAAGCTATTTTGTAATTATAAAATGCTAAATAATAACAATTGACTAATAACCATTAAAAATATCGAGATGATTATTGGAAAGGGAAGAACAAAATTATAGCAATGTGTTTCATGTCTAAATTAGTAAACAACTACTTTACCGCTGGTCAATTAAGGCGATAAGTGGAGTTTTAAGAAAATGTACCAAGACTCTGT
This sequence comes from Sorex araneus, assembly GCF_027595985.1. NCBI lineage: Eukaryota > Metazoa > Chordata > Mammalia > Eulipotyphla > Soricidae > Sorex > Sorex araneus. Next base: position 254,730,528 of record NC_073303.1, read on the forward strand.
TACCTTCACTTATAAATAAAAAATTCTATATTGCAGAGTAGAGAAAAACACAATGTACTGTGAGTGCATAAAATTCATAAGGTAATAATGGCATAGAGTGGCTCATGTTAAATTTAGTTTCTTATGTTTCGGCCTGGGGTGGGGGTGAGTAATTTTTAAGTTTTCTGATCAACAGAGTTAATGTTTTCCTCTCTTGAATTTGTATCAGGCTTCCTTCTTGAGGAAGTCCTTCAGCCTACATTAACACCCAATGACATTTCCTTGCTGGAATGTCTTTATTTATTCTCCTCCCCGCCTACCTTTATAGCACCAACACTGTCTGCATGCATGATTTTTAAATTTGTTATCTTGCTTTATTGTAGAAGAACCCTGAAGATAGGTATTTGGTGTCTTTTTTCCAAATGTAGTGTCAGAACTGACCATCATAAGGCCACAAAGATTTGATGCTTTTCTTTCTTTTTTGGCGTCTGGAGTATTATTTCTGACTCTGTGCTCAGGGATCACTCCTGGCGGGCTCAGGGAAAGATGTGGGGTACCTGGGATTGAATATGGGTCAGCTACGTGCAAGGTAAATATCCTACCAGCTTGTACTATCTCTACATCCCATATTTGTTGCTTTTCTAAGAAAACCAAAGTCCCCCCCCACACACACACACACATAATTTCCAACTAATGATACTTGTTTGGCAGAGTCTCTTGCCCCCACACCTGGCTATCTTCACTGGGACCCCTCGGAGGAGGTGAGTTGAGTCTCCCTCCTCGCCCCAAGCAGAGCCCCAGCAGCCGAAGACCTCTGGAGCCCAGCCACAGCCACGCTCAAAGCCATGGCTGAGCCTTGGATGAGCTTCATGCATGAAGGAACCAGCAGAGGAACCCAGGTGTGTGGGACCGGGGCTGAGATCTCCAAGCCTGCTCAGATCAGGACTGGGCCTCTTCCACCCAGATCCCCCATTTTCCAGTAGCTAGACAGTCACACTCACAAACTGCCCCTGCCACCGTGTAATCGCCGTGTAATTCCATCAACAGCCAACATCCAGAGACTATAAAACCAAGCTCCTGGAAGCACGGCCTAGACATCTTATAGCCGAGTTCTCCCTCTTGGAGAACCTGGCAAACTACCAAGAGTTTCCTGCCCGCGTGGCAGAACCTGGCAAGGTTCCCCTGGCATATTCAATGTGCCAAAAACAGTAACAATGATGGGTCTCGTTTCCCTGACCCTGAAAGAGCCTCCAATGCGGCACCGTTGGGAAGGATGAGTAAAGAGAGGCTGCTAAAAACTCAGGGCTAGGACAAATGGAGACGTTACTGGGGCTACTGGAGCAAATCGACGATCAAGGGGATGACAGTGATACAGTGATATTCGTTTATTGCTGTCCGATTACAAGATTGGTTGGTCTGTGTCCTTTGCCAAAGTCTGAAAAATATTTTTTCGATGGGGCTGTAATTAATCAGAATCAAGGAGAAAGGACTCAAGTTAATTAAAATAACAAGATACAGATGCATCAACTCGCATGTCAAAGGCTAAGAAAGGGTCATGGCACACAAACCAGGACATCACGTGGATTTATAAGACTGGGAGTCATCCTAAAGGAATCAGTCACACAGATGCTATTTCACGACATTGAACTCACATCTTAATATTTGATATTAAGAGATCTTCTCGCTGAATTTAAAAAAGTTCAGCTCAACTCCCTTCTTTTCTCTATTTTTTTCTTTTTTTTAGATATGCCAGGTTTAACAGCATGTGGATCTCCACAGGAAAACCATGATATCTTTCCTCTGCCTTCTCCACTCGTAGGGTTCCCTTATCTGTCATGCAACCACACAATTTTTATCACTTGATTCATCTTAATACACTTTCTTTTAAAATTTGTTTTCTTACATTATTGCCTTCTCCCCCACCTCCCCCGCCTTGAAGTTACCTGCCTGTGTGTGAGCTTAGGGGCACTTTGCTTTGTCTGTTAAAATCTGGAACTGTTTAGTGCAAAATGAACGAAAGTTATCTTAACACTAACATGTCTTCTAAAATCAGCACACACATAATATAGGGTTGTAAAGAGGACCAAGTAAAGATTGGTAAAGAACCTGGAACATAGGATCTCAAAAAATCACAAATACAATTATTAGCATGGGACAGAAAGTGAAAAGGGTGTTTCTTCACATGGTTTTGGTGATAACTGTCTTGACAATTTTACTGGCATTATTTTTTCACCATCCTCATCTAAAATCTGCCCTGGGCACCTAAAATAAACATTGTTTTAAAGATCCAGCAAAAACCTTCCTTTTGAGCTTTTCATTTTAAGTGGTGTTTGGTAAAATATATTCATCATTTTGAAATATTGATTAATTGCCCTGATTCCTTAACTTCCTAATTTAGTGTTTTGAAAAATGGTTTCCATTTTTGGCATTTATTTTGCAATATTTTATCTTCAACTGAACTTTACTTAGGTTGTCGTCAGAAGTTTTATGTGATGGAGTCAGCGAGCAAAGTCAATATTTGGCAAACACTAGTATGCACCACTTATAAATACACCCTCCAACACTGTTTCAGCGATGCATAAGCAAAGATGGACAGCGCCCATCTCTGCTGTCTTATGACCCTCATGGGTGTGGTGGGCTTTTGGCCTTAATGCCTTAAACCACAGATCAAGTAAATATCTCCCATCAAACATACTGATGTCACTCACCATGAACTGAAGAACAACACAAAGGAAGATCTTAAAGTAACTTCAGTTTTTTTTTATTCATGCTCAGGCTAGATTTAAAATTGATTCTTGGTCAAGGAAAGCACCTAGATCTGATAACATTCAGATAATTTGATATCCCTGATACTGCTCTCTTTTGAATTCTCACATGAAAAGGCTACAGTGATGTACTGCTCACTAAAGATTTCTGGTTGAGTTTCTTGTATTGAGCTTATTATCTTCATATCATCCTATCTTAAACAATTTTGCTTTCTGGGTCACACCTGGCGATGCACGGGGTTACTCCTGGCTTTGCACTGAGGAATTTCTTCTGGCAGTGCTTGGAGGACCATATGGGATGCTGGGAATCGAACCCTCAGTGGCCACGTGCAAGGCAAACGCCCTACTTGCTATACTATTGCTCCAGCTCTTATCTTAACCAATTTCTGCCTTATTAACACACAAATCCTGTCTGAGCCAGTGTTTCTCAACCTTTTCATGACTGTGGCCCCTTCCAACCATTTTGCTTTCTGTGACCCCTTTCTGTCCCATTGCCTGACCCCCTATTTTTATGTCGGGGTCCTTCACTGCTGTGATTTTCACCTGTTCCTTCTTGGAATGTCCTGGGAGCATACGGGAAGTAGGCCTATGGCCCCCAGTTGAGAAATGTTGCTCTAGATATCAATATTTGTGAGGGTGATTAGTTTTCTTCCTTGTGAAGTTAATCTTTATGGCTCTTGTAAAGCTTGGCAAGAACTCACTAAGGTTCTAGACCAAGATTCTGCTCATTGACTTACAAACATACAAATACATCCAAAGCCCTGGTCTTGTGAATTTTATGTTTTGACTCTACTGGACTGAGGTAAAAATGTTACTTCAGGGACTGTCCCTGAGGAGGTGACAGAGGAATGAGCCTGAGGAAAGAAGTTTCCTCATCAACCCGGTAGGCTCACTGAAAAACACAAAGCTGGAAGACAGCAAGAAGGGAGCAAGGGAAGGTTTGTTCTTTGTTTGAGCAGCGACATTGATTTCTTTCTCTTTTTCTGCCTTCAGGTAGCTGAGCTCCCGTTGAGGGGTGACTGGACTCCCCAGGAATTATATCGCTGCTCTCCCAGTTCTCTGGCTAGCAGACACAGATAGACACTCTGCAGGCTCTAAGCCATGTGTGAAAACTCCTACAATCTACCTCCTCTTACACATGTCCAATCAATTCTGCTTCTACAGAACCATGACTGAGATAGAGTCTTGGGCCATTCCTGACATCATCTTTGCAGTACGGAAATGTCTGGTAGGAGTACACATTTGTCTTGATAGATATTCTGAAAAATCTCTGATCATTAAAATGGTTAATAGATGCAAACCACAACACCCAAAGTAAGAGAGGGAGCAAAAGGGAATGCCCCGCCACAGAGCAGGGTGGGGTGGAAGGGACGGGATGGGGAGTGATGGGAGGGATGGTGGGACCATTGGTGGTGGAAAATGGGCACTGGTGGAGGGATGGGCACTCGATCATTGTATGACTGAAATGCAAGCACTAAAGTTTGTAAGCCTGTAACTGTACCTCACAGTGATTCACTAATTTAAAAAAATGGTTAATAGGAATGTTACTCCAACCTTCCTTCACTAACTGTCTATCTCTGAGTGACTTATTGTTACTTCCTAGTGGGAATATCTTGCAAGATTCCTTGAAGAAACCTGTCCCCTTCCCTGTCATGAAAAGCCCAAATGGAAGGCCAGGGGTTCTAATATATAAACTGGCATCAATAACCTTTTAGGAATTTAAATATACTAAGTCCCAAGGGCTTTTCCAGGGATGCTGAATCAAAATCCTGATGCTGAAATACAGAAAATGTGAACATAAACAAATATGCGTGGTGTTGACAGGAAACTAAAATTTTAGTAATAAGTATAGTGCCGATGTCAAAAGGACAATTCAGTGCCTGCTATGCTGAGGAAAATAATGCACACAGAAGAACATAAAAATGTGTTAGATTATATGATAGGGGGTGAACGACTTGGGTAAAGAAATTCATTTGTGGCTCTAGGAGAGAGCATGGGTATTAACGCCTTTGTCTAACTTGTCCCTGACCCAGACTCAATCCTCAGAGCCACAAATAACCTTGAACACCACAGGGGTAACCTGGAGGCCCCAGAATACCCTCGACATTGGTTCTCATGGTCGCCAGCATCACTGGACTCTAACATAGCATTAAACCACAGGACCAGTTAGCAGATAATGGCCAGGAGTGCTCCTGGGACCCCTGAACACTACCTGGGGACCCCCACATACACGCGCACAGAAATTCAGTTGTATATCAGAGGTTGAAAATTAGACTTTTGGTGGGGATCATAATGTCATCTTCTTAGAAACGGAATAAAAACTATATATGCATGATGCATCTGAAATTCATATATTGTCATCACCCAATGTCACTAACACACAGACAAACAGTTTCACCTTCCCCATGATTGGCCACATGAAACCCAAATTAAAACTGTGGCATGATTTCTGGGGAAGTGTCTCAGTGACAGAGTGCTTATCTTGCATGCTGCTGGCCTAAGCATTGGGGAATAAAACAAAACAACAACAACAAGTTATGATATATACCACCACTAAGTGAAATAAAATGATATTTTATTTAAGTCATACTCTCCCTCCCTTCTATTTTTATTCCCTTTCAATTAGGTCGACCAGGATAAAATCACTCAAAGATTCCAGATGTTCCTATAACATCAGTATAAATGGCATCTTACCAGAAGATTCCTACATAATAAGCACTAATAGCATCTTGCTAATGGACTGCAAGTTCCGATGAGGTTGCAGGCAGCTGTTGGAGTCAGTGCAGTCCACTGAGCTCAGCTTTGTCACCTGGAACCCTAATCATATAGCTAAATCCAGGGCTTAAATCTCCATTCCCAGCTAAACATGAACTACATATAATATTTATGAACACAGACTGAACAAGCACCTGTTTTATTTTTTTTTTAGAACCAGCCAGAGTTTCCCTGAAACTCCATGCTTATACACAACCTCCCTAAATCAAGGGGCGACCCAAGTTGGGGAGGCTGGATTTGGTCCCAAGACCACACTTCAGTTCAACATGGCGCAATCCTATAAGTTCCTTTCTGCTTAGTCCCTCAAACCATTGTCTTTGGGTTTCCTTTGTATCACTGTATCACTGCCATCCTGTTGTTCATCAGTTTTCTTGAGCGGGTACCAGAAATGTCTCCATTCGTCCTAGCCCTGAGATTTTTGCAGCCTCTCTTTACTTGTCCTTCCCAATAGTGCCGCATTGGAGACTCTTTCAGGGTCAGGGGAATGAGACCCATATTTTTACTATTTTGGCATATCGAATATACCATAGGGAGCTTGCTAGGCTCTGCCTTGCAGGCAGGATACTCTCAGTAGCTTGCCAGGTTCTCTGAGAGGGAGAACTTGACAATAAGAGATCGCTGTGCATTTCTGGGAGCTTTGTTTTATAGTCTCCGGATCTTGGCTGTTGATGGGATTACACAGAGCAGGAGGGCAGTTTGTGGGTGTGACTGCCAAGCTACTGGAAAATGGGGGATCTGGGTGGAGGAGACCCAGTCTCGATCCAAGCAGGCTTGGAGATCTCAGCCCAGGGTCCCGCACACCTGGGTTCCTCTGCTGGTTCCTTCATGCGTGAGGCTCGTCCGAGCATGTGGAGAGGGGCCTTGACCATGGCTGTGACTGGGTTCCAGAGGTCTTCAGTCACTGGGGCTCTGCTCAGGACGGGGAGGGAAACTCAGCCCCACTCCCTTCTGAGGGGCCCCGGTGAAGACAGCCAGGCGAGGGGGCAGGAGACTCTGTAGGGTCTCCACTGGCAAACATAAAAGATGAAGACTCCAGGTTCGTGCTCTGGGTTACCCTTACATACCCAGAGTGGCTAAGTAGAAAGAGAGCAAAACACAGGCTGGAAGATCCTGGAGCAAACAAAACTTTCAAGTCCTGCCAGAGGAATATTTGATACAATGACTTTGAGAAATGATTTGATTGTCTCTGCTAAAGCTGGATGTCACCTAAGTCCCAGGGTTCTGCCCCTGGGAGGACATTCAGCTCTGGATCAAATGTTCCCAGGAGTACTCTTTCTCACAGTCAAATCTGGGATGCTTCTAGCAGTCAATGCCAAGAATGACTGTACCATGGTGTGTTTCATAAAAAGAGCACAATTAAATGAAGAAAAAAGATCTACCAAATGTGTTAACAATACCCATGAAACAAACAAAATGTCAAGTGAAGGAAACCATTTCTCAAAGAAATCCGTGAGGCTTGCAAACCAGATCTTTAAGCCATCTCCCCAGACCTAACAATTTTTTACAGCTGATATTGGACAATTTCTTGTTAATATAACTTACCCAGCTAACAGGAATGAGAAATAGCATGCAATATTTCAGATATGAACAATGATTATTAACACTGATTATTAGTGTGCTGCATAGTTTTTAAATTTTATTGATTGATTGAGGTTCTGTGATTTACAAGACTGTTATTGATGGTTTTCGATGCACACCATACTCCCATTACCACCCATCAACAGTGTACCCACTTCTTCACCCAAAGACCTCATTCCGTGCCCTTTCAACCCCACCCTACAACTCAAACTTGTGGTCCGATTCTCCCATTGAGTTGCCTGTGGCCCTTTGCTGCAATCTTGCTGTGTATCTTTATGTCCCACATACTTGAGTGATCTTTCTGATTGATTTCACTCAGCATGATATCTTCAAGTGCCATTCATGTTGCTGAATATTTTTTAAAGCACAGTTGTTTGGTGGCACAATGATATAACCAGTATTAGTTATTTTTCACACACACAGACACACACAGGATGCATTTGGGAGTTTCCCAAAATGTATATATTTAGCTTTATCCATAAGTAAATGCAAGAAACAGTCAAGCACCCAGCAAATATCACTGAAAAGTAAACAACCCAAAAGGGCCTTTGATGATATATTCTTGATTTTTTTTTTTTTTTAGTATTTTAAGTGCAAGATAGAAATAATGGAGTTTTCTTAACTGAAGATGGATGAGTCATGTTACAAGATAAAGTCAAAACAGGGGGAAAATTTGAAGAGCATTGAATAAGGGAAAAATCACTAGGGAAATAACCAAAAGGAAAAGAGTGTGTGTGTGTGTGTGTGTGAGAGAGAGAGAGAGAGAGAGAGAGAGAGAGAGAGAGAGAGAGAGAGAGAAGAAATCCTCATGCAGAATGGGAAGCAAAATGAATTTGATGCCTTTAATTAAATGTAAAGGAAATAGTGAGGGGGCTAAGAAAACTTCAATAGTACAGGGTAAGACCATCTCAGAAGGTGACAGAACTTAATCCTATCAACAGCTCATTTGCATATCCATGGTAAAAAATAACAATGGGATTTTTGTGACTAAAAATATATGCAAAGCAGTCATTGTGATAGTTCAGTGGCTATTTTTGAAATGGAAATTTCCTTACAATTTGAAACAGCTCTGTCTTCAAAACACCAAAAGACATCAGTTTCTACTCCAGACTCAGAGTCTTTTTACAGGGCGATATGCTGGATTTAGCAAGACTATTCCCTTTAGAAGCAAAACAGTACCCTTCCACTTAAAAAATAAATAAATTGTTTTTTTTTCTGTGTGTATTTGAGATTGCAATAAACATCTGAAAGGACTAATTAAAGACAAACTGCATTTGTGCAGTGAAGTCATACAGTGTTGTTGATTTGCTGCTGACTGCAATAAAAATCATTTGATCTCTGAGAAAAAAGATATAAAATTATATCTCAAGTGGAAAAGCTAAGTGATTTTTATCATTAATACCACACACACACACACACACACACACACACACACACACTCTTTATTAGTTCTCAACCCCTTCATTGATGACTGTATAAACTCATATTTCTGCTACTGATTGTGTGCTTCTATTCAGCACTAACATTTTAATAAGAAAAAAATGTTAAATATCAAAGTAATAGATGAGCATTCCTCTAAAAGCCAATTTCATTAAATACCATCGGTATTAATCTTTCTAAATCTTAATTACAGCCTTTTGACATATTACTCCCCATTTGACCTTCTCTGCTCAATTCCAGTAAAGAACTATAGGACAGGCAGGGATATCAACTTGTGTAAACCTACAGGAATGCACCATTTTAATGCTATTGGGCAAATGGGGATGGTGACCCAAATTATATTTTATTCCGGAGTCAATGAGACCACATTTTTCTAAAAGATCAACCAAGTTCAATTTGTTTTACTAGTAAGACATCCAAATGAGCAGATGAAGCTCTAAAAACTGGGGCCTTAAAATATATATATATATATATATATATATATATATATACGTATATATATATATATATATTTCTGAAGGACAAAACTTTCTTGACTAGATATGTCCCACCAAATTTAAAAACAATTAGTAATGGCAGCTTGTAATTGAACAACTTGAAGTTCGGTTGAAAATAGTAAGGACTGGCAGTTCCAAGATTAAAAAAGTAATGATTCCGCTATTTAGTCACATTTGCACCAATCAATAGCTCAAAAGCATCCTTATTTTGTTAAATCTACTGAATAAGCACAAACAAAATCGTGGAGGATAGGGCTTTAAGAAACTTTCCTGGGACTAAGTGAAGACTCATTACTGCCAGGCACCAGAAGTTCAAATGGTAATTACTTTTGTAAAACTGTGTTTTCTCTTATGTTTTTGTGATTTTCTGTGTTGCTTTACCTTAACAGTTTTCTCCTTTATCAAACCTCACATGCTTCTATTTCTTTAATACTTTTTTTGCATTTTTTCTCCTCCCATTCTCATCTCTCATTCTAGCATCACTCAGATTCTTCTATCCACTGTCTCTCCTTTAGTTTCTTTTCTTTTCTTTTTTCCCAGGAAGCCTATAGGAAAACCAGGGGAATAACCTAAGTCATATACCTCATAGTTGAATTTCAATATTATCTGGTGTGATGTGTCCTGAAGGTTGATATATTTCAGGGATACAATGGTCGATTGTACCCAACAATTGAGCATTGGGGTTACTCAACCTGGAATTCTATTATTAGTACTGTTACTGTAGTGTCAATTACCAGTTGGGCCATTTTAGAGCATCTCCTTAAGATACTTTTCAAAAATCTACAAATCTGGACTACATGGAATGTAGCCTATGACTCCATCAGCATAAACTTGAGCTGTTGAAAGATGATTATGGTCTTTCAAACGTAAGTGTGACAAATGCAGCATTCTCCGCTATCCTCATCACAAATTACAGCATTTACTTTCTTGCTATTTTTCTAAATAAACCTATTTTGCTACTATATGTGTGTATGTATATCTATACATGGGACTAATGACCGACTGAGCTCCTAGGATTTGAAACCGTTTCTGTCCTAAGGAGAAAAAGGGGTAGTAGGAAAGTGAACTGGGGGTTGGGGAGATGGGGTCAGAGGGCTAGAGCACCAGGTTCAATTTTGGGAGCACATGATCTCCTGAGGAACACTGGGAGATATCCTTTCATGCCAGCATAGAGTTGGAGAGTAGCCCCCCAAGCATTTCTTTGTACTGCTCCCAAACAAAGACCAACACAAATAATAATATGTATTGAGGAACCTTTTGCTTCACTTTCTAACACACTATTAATTTAATCATTTCAGTATTATCTGAATCAGAATAGCCTTAAAAAATGCCCAAATCCTGGCCCTGTTGAATGCCCCTGATCCATATTTTTTAGTATTGTAGCTGCCCGCATGTAAAAAAAAAAAACATTTGAGAAAACAAAAAATAGAAAAACTAACTGCTAAGTGAGTTAAAATGAACAGTTAAGTGAGATACATATATAACTGAGGAGGTAGTTTGGGTCTGCTTTCTGTAACTGGAAAAATTCGCCCCCCACTGAGGTTAAAATCAGGTAGACATTCCCAGTGGATAACGTTTTGCCATTTTGGATTCATTTTGGATGCCATTTTGGATTCGTTTTGGATTCATAAAATCCCAGGAAGACTGGGATTTTAGGTTGATTTTTTCTATTGTCTTTGGAAAAAGGAGGGATTTTGCAGAAAATATATTATCATAAACTCCAGTATAAGTAATATTATCATGAGCTCTATTAGCCACTAGGTTCCGTGGCTTATTTTGAGTTAGACATCATGCTAATACTTGACCACTACCAATTCATTGAATTCCACAATAACTCTAAAGAAGAGAGAAAATTTTACTCCTAACCATTAACCTTGCTTCCAATTTACATGGTGAGTTTTTTGAAGTCTTTCTAAAATTTTTTTTATTTATTTTTTTAATCAATTCACTGTGAGGTACAGTAACAAAGCTTTCATGTTTGAGTTTTGACCACGCAGTCATCAAACACCCATCCCTTCACCAGTGCACGTTTTCCACCCCCAAAATCCCTGGTATCTGCCTCCCCCATTCCACACCTCCCCCTGCCTGTGGGGCAATTTGCACAATACTCTCCTTCTCTACTTTCGTTACCTTTGATATTTCGAGACTAGACCCACCATCACTCACACCCGCCGAAAAGGCAATGCTAGACAATGTGTTTTGTGTTGTTTGTTATGAATGCAATATAATGTCGCGAGAGTGGCCGTGCACTCTAGGAATTGTAAAATTTTAATAATTAGGGTCTGAACTAGAGACTGAACACAATGGCCACTCAACACCTTTATTGCAAACCACAACACCTAATCAGAGAGAGAGAACAAAAGGGAATGCCCTGCCATAGTGGCAGTGTGGGGTGGGGGGAGACAGGACTGGGGAGGGTGGGAGGGATGCTGGGTTTACTGGTGGTGGAGAATGGGCACTAGTGAAGGGATGGGTTCTCGAACTTTGTATGGGGGAAACATGAGCACAAAAATGTATAAATCTGTAACTGTACCCTCACGTTGACTCACTAATTAAAAATAAACTATTAATAAAAAAAATAATTAGGGTCTGAAGAGGTCACTGCAGCTAGCTGCTTGGGTCCAAGGTTCATGTGTATGTCTCTGGATCCTGGCTTAAGTAGAGGTGTGGGAGATTAAGTAGACAGTGACTGGGTGTGGCTTCATCTCAGAGACCCATTGGGGAGGAGGGTAGAGGGGGGAGGAGGAATGCCCACTCCTCCCCTGTCCCATGAGACCTGGCATATGGTGCCATACATTGTGAAGTTTAGAAAGCATGGATTGGTCCCTCACTTTTCCAGAATTACTAAGGGAAGGAATTGGAATTCATCCCCTGTCTACAGTGCTCTAACCAGTTAAGCTAACCATCACACTCTACTGACTTACCTGTTACTTTAGGTTGATTTCTTCCTGGCCTGTAGACCTAGTCCCCATGAAACATTTACTGGGGGGTCAATGAACTGCTGAGCTGGTTGCCGTGTCGGGTTGGCATCTGTGGTTTTTGGAAGGAGGTCATTTCAGAGGGGATTGTTTTCAGAGAAAGGGATTGTTGGAGAAGCAGGAGGTCTGCAAAGAGTGGTTTCAGAAAAATTCCCCCCAAATCCGCTGGGATGAAAAGCACAGAAGGCAATTTTCCATGGGCACATTACAGTCAGATTCTTTGTGTTAAGTTTGCCATAGAGCACCATTTCCATAATGCACATTAATAAGGCAATGTCCCTGGAAAAAAAATACATGGAGCTACTTGCAGGGCTGATTCTGCACCGTTTTCATGGGAATACAGCAGTTTGCCGCTCGCCGGGGAGAGACGGAATGCTCCCGCAGCACGCCTCTTAACTTGGAAGCTCTCTCCTGACCTTTCACATATATATTTTATAACTTCCCTTAAATCCACAGTGTGGCGAAAACAACCTTCCCGCTCTTCAGTTCTCTAGGGCTTATGTGCTCACGTCGCGCTAGTCATGTTGCATTAGATGTCATAACTAAGAGGGACGTTGGTGATGCATCATAATGAGAAAGTGCAGGAGGAGGTTTCAGAAAGGAAGATGTGACAGGTGGAATGCAAAGAAGTGGGTACCTGCAGTGTAACGGGCCAATGATGCTCAGGAAGAGACTTGCCCCTCCTTCCGGGGGCTGAGGGCACCCGGGATTGACTTCATGCTAAACAAGCTTAACTATGTACCTAGAAGGTGCTGGAGTAAGCTTTGAATGCATATAGAATGCCTTCACCATGATCTTCGCTCTTTGAGGGCTTGGTAATCAATCCAGGGAAGGAGAAGGACTATGTACAGAGGGGTAGATCGACTGTTATTGAGTGGCTCAGAAGATGGATTTGGATTCTTATGGACCTGCCATTGGGTCCTTGCTCTGCCATTTCTTCAGCTATCAGACCTGGGTTAAATAGTTCTCCAAAGCATGGGTTCCCTTATCTGCGAAATGACAATACCAACTATTGCTTCCGGCGTTATTCTAACCAGAACTGATTCAAGTAACAGAGACAGAGTCAGTCACCTCCCTAGAACCTTTGAATAAGATTGTCAGAAGTAACACAAGTCATAGCGAAAGGTAGTCTGGGGGTAAGTAGATTAAATAAGGGCACTCAAAGTGACTTGAGAGCAAAGGAGAATAAATTCTTCATTAGAGTACAGAATTTTAAAAAATGGATGGGAAGTGTAGCGTTTGGAAGAGGACTAAAAGAGAAAAGGGACGTCTGAATGGAAATAAATGGACTGAAGGTGAAAATGTCAAAGGATAAAGAAATTCACAGAAATAGGAGCAATGGGAATCTTCATATTGGAATGAAATCAACTGATTTGAGCAGAAAATGGGAATGTGGATAAGGCTGTGAATTCAGAAGGGTGGAGGAGGCTCATCTCCCAGGCACTGACTCCTGAACTCTTGTGTATGTGTGAATGTGTGTGTGTGTGTGTGTGTGTTTGGGGGTGGGGGGGTAAGCATCAGCGTACTCTAGTATAGTTGTATAGTTCACGGGAGTAGGTGCTGGTGCTCTGTGGGTAGGGAAGCATGGATCCAGCATGGAAAGTTGTTTATATTCCAGAACTCCAAGCTGGCTTCCTGGCCAGAAACTGAACTCCTGAGGCAGCTAGCGTTTGTAAAATACACTGTTGCAGGGTGTTATTAGTGTACATGTGTGCATGGATGCGTACATGTGTGCAAGTGTGTGTGTGTGTATGTGTGTGTGTGTGAGTGTGTCCACATAGAACAGTAGAATAATGAACTACAAGAGACATATGGTGTGAGTTATTTTTTGCGGGGGTTGGTTTTGGGGCCATACCAGGGGTTTCTCTGGGTTCCCGACTTAGGGGTTGCTCTTGGCAGCACTGAGGGGTGGGAGCATGTGATGCCAAGATCAAACCCAGGTGCCTGGCATGTGAAGTATGTGCTCAGTCCTCTGTCCTTTGAACTATTGCCCTGCACCAAACAACTCAATTCCTTTTGGGGCCAGAGCAATAGTACAGCAGGGAGGGTGTTTGCCTTGCATGCCGGCTGACCCGGGTTCAATCCCCGGCACCGCATACGGTCCTCCAAGCACTGCCAGGAGTAATTCCTGAGTACAGAGCCAGGAGTAATTCCTGAGCATTGCTAGGTGTGACCCCCCAAACTACTCAATTCCTTCCTAATTGCAGTCCAGCGCGCTCTCAGATGGCTGACAGTGCTATTCTCAGAAGACAGTGCTACAGAGGAAGAAGGAGTGGAATTCTGCTTTCTCTAGAGAAATCAGGAGACTCTTCTCTAAAATATATCTCACTTAGCACCCAAAAGAGGTCAGAAAATAGGGCATTCAATGGTGGTGGTTTATATGTTTTTTTCTCAAGCTCTCAATCTGTTCTTTGTGACACTCAGCTGTATTCTTTTTTTTGGGGGGGCGGTCACACCTGCAAAGCACAGGGGTCACTCCTGGCTCATGCACTCAGGAATTACTCCTGGCGGTGCTAGGGGGACTATATGGGATGCTGGGAATCAAACCCAGGTCATCCGCATGCAAGGCAAATGCCCTCCCCACTGTGCTATCGCTCCAGCCCCTCAGCTGTATTCTTGATCTTAGTTGCCATGATCTACCTCTGCAGCCTTCTAATAATTTTCCTGTTTGTTCTCAATCTCATTGGAATGGATTTTGTTTCCAGTGCCATAGCCTAGTCGACTGTTTCATTTCTTGCATGCAAAGAAAGTTTGCATTGTAGATAATAGCAGCCACGCTGTCATCATGGCTACGTTCATGCATATGGATATTTTGTGGATCCTCACGTCGGTCAGTGAAGAAGCAGACTTCAGCCTTCGACTCCTGTGCTTTATCATTGTCAAATGCAAAAAACTTTTCAAAAAAAATAGCAAGAGGACAAAGAACTTCACTGGCAGAAATAAAAAAAAAACATTCCTATGAACACAGACACAGATGTTTTTGTTTCTGTATAAAATGACTGCTAAAAGCAAAGGGTTTCTTTACCTAATACATCCCTATTGACAAGGAGCTGTGTGAAAGCAAAGCTGGTTTTAATGTGAGCAGAGTCTCACTCTACAGACACTCAATCAATAATTGTGGACTGAATGTTGGAAGCCTGTTTCTCTGCTCCTACTGCTACACAAGATTTTTCTGTTGATTCTGTTTCCTATTTATTGGGCAGGTATTTTTTTCCCCCTCTTACCCAACAAACAGCGTTCCCTCTAGGAATGAGAGTGCAGATTTCCAAAGCAAGATTCCGCAGAGCTTCTTCGGGGAATACGATGGCCTTGACCCTGCAGAGACCTGACCTCCAGGGTCAATAGGGAAATGGGCGTCCTAAGCCCACAGTGTCTCCTGGAAGTGTGATTCCAGGGTGGAATGAGACAGAAGAGGCCAGAGCAGACTCTTTCTGAGACTGTGACCCTGCTGTAGAAATTCATTACATCCTGTTTCCTTGACCTGGGAGAGTTCTGCTGGGCCCTCTACTTCCTGTTTCCTTGACCTGGGAGAATTCTCCTGGTCCCTATACTTCCTGTTTCCTTGATTTGGGAGAGTTCTCCTGGTCACTATACTTCCTGCTTCCTTGACCTGGGAGAGTTTTCCTGGTCCCTATACTTCCCGTTTCCTTGACCTGGGAGAGTTCTCATGGGCCCTCTACTTCCTGGTTTTTTGACCTGGGAGAGTTCTCCTGCACCCTCTACTTCCTATTCCTATTTCCTTGACCTGGGAGAGTTCTCCTGGGCCCTAGACTTCCTGAGGCTCGATGGCTTGACATTTTCCGGCTCTTCTTATCATTCTACTCCACAGTCACTAGTGAAATGAAACGATAGAATATCATCTTTATATTCCTGGGTTTTGTTCTTTTGGTTTGAGGGCCAGATTCAGGGCTGCACCCCCGACTGACTCCCTGCTGTATGCTCAGGACTTGCTCCTGGCAGTGTTCTGGGGAACCACACTCAGTGTTGGGGGTGGACCCTGGGCACCCCGCATGATAAGCATGCACTCAGCCCGTTGAGCTCTCTCTCCTGCCCCTCAGTCTTTAGTTTTCTTTCTTGCCACAAAAGAAGCTCCATAGATACTCGTTTGAGGAGGAGATCTTTAGAATATACGGGTAATGTTCTACTTCTTCCAAACCCTTTCCCTCCCACCTGGGAATTTTAGCAATTCCCTATCTCTGTCTCTTATTTGTGTTTATGATCACATCATGCCCATTGTGCAAATGCAGAGCAAGTTTCTTCGGTAGACAAACTTAAGTAGATTCTGATACTTACTATATTTGTAGATCATTTGTCGAGTCTCTGTGATTAGGGTAGGATGGAGCTGTAATTCTTAGCTGGGCAGCCAAGCCCAATGCCTGTGATTTAGGCTCACCCATGTCAAGACAATTGCTTACGTTTCCTTTCTAAAGGTTTCCCTTATCCTCCTGAAGGCTGGGGTTGGCTATTAGGTTTTACTTAGTTGGTGGCACTTTTGCAGGGTCTGGAAATTCTATTCCCATTATTTCCAGAAAGAAAAGTTTGCATTTCCAGAGTCTAGACGTCAGCTCCCAAATCATGTCAGATTGGAGCGTTCTCCTCTTGGGAAGTGGGGGGGTCATATGTCATGGAACAATCTTCTGCTCCTGCCCTTGGAAGTTTTCCAAGAAGGGCAATGAGATCTCAATCTGTTCCTAAGAGCAGAGCAAGTGTTTATCTTTGAAATCATTTCCGGTTGAGGGGCCACAGAAATTGCACAAAGGGCTGGAGTACGAGCTTTGCAATATGGAGCTTGGGGTTTGACCCCAGACCTGCAGGGTCCCTATGACATGCAGAAATAACCCTCTACTAGGAGCTAAGATAAATTCTTGAGCATTTCCCCCAAATGACAAAATTATTTCTGTTTTCTCTTTTCTCTACTTTATCAGTGAAGATAACTGTAAGAGACCTCTCAGATAGATCAAGTGATAGATGTGGACAGAAACATTTTAATGTATGGCATTAGCAATCACAGGATCAGTCTCCCCAAATAGGCCCGATAGGAATCTTTTGCTTTGCTTCATTTGGGGGCTACACCCCGTGGTGCTCAGGACTTTCTCCTGACTTTGCACTTGATCACTTCTAGCAGCCTCACGGGATCCTACAGAGTACCAGGGATTAACCATGAATTGGCCAAGTTCAAAGCAAGAGACCTACCCATTGTACTACACGCTGGCGCCCAGATAGTCTTTTTCCGACTCTTCTCCGAGCCAGACTTCTTTATCGCTGCCTCATAATGAGTACTGAAGACTATCATTATTTCAAATATGCAAATCAGGGGCCTTGGGATAATCCAAGGGTTAGGGCAAATAACAAGCATGCTCTCAACCTGGGTTCAATAATCTAGAAACATGCAGTCTCCTGATCACAACTGGGTGAAGGAACCCTGCTGGCCTCCGGCACTGCTGGGATGAAGTGGATAATCCTGACATGGCAGACTTGACTTACATCTCATGACTGGACCTTCGCAGAGAACCACTGGTCCAGCTGGCCAAAAGCCTCATGCAGGCACTCAGGGCTCCTGAGTTCTTCCTGGGAGCATCCCTCCCCAGAATAGAGATTGTTCTGAGCTCAGCACTATGAATTCCACCTCAGACTGCGGAAAATTGCTGAGAAGACACTTCCCCAGGGAAGGCATGATGCTTGGCCAAGAGACACATCCGATGTATTCATCATCAATTGTCAAGTAAACGCACCTCAAAACTACATTTAGATCTCAAGTCATACTGTGAGAATGGGGGGGGAGGCGTCTGCCAATAATCAGAGAAGCAATTATTTCTTATGACCCATAAGAATATACATCAAAATGGCCAGATAGAATCAGTTTTAGGGAAGATGTAATGAATACATAACCCCTGCACTCACTGCTGATGGTATCAGTACCGCATTCAGCTCCATGGAAGACAGTGTTGAGACAGCTCGTGAAATTAAAAAAATAGAACTACCATAGAGCCCAGTAGCTCCCAAAAACATGACAATAGGAATCCAGACAGGTAGATGCACACCTAGGCGCATGACATTGCTATTTGCAATAACCAAGATACAGAAACATCCCCAGGGGCTAGGAGGCTGATGGATGGGTAGATAGATGGGTGGATAGAGAAGAGGTGTATTAAAGATACAACAGAATCCTTCTCAGCGACCAAAAGAAATGAAATGTTGCCTTTTGTTACATGACTAGAGGCAGAGGATGCCTGTTCTGCAAAATAAGTCAGAAGGAGAAAGGAAAATACCGAGTCATGTGAACTACAAAGAAACAAAGCAAGGCAAGAGAAAATAGTGCCTGCAAACAAACCCTCAGACTCAAAACAACAGACTAAGATAACCAAGCAGGAAATGTAGAAGGAAGGGGGCTGAGAGGAGGTTGGGGAAGAATAAGAAGGGACCCTGGGAGGCTGGAGAGATAGAACAGTGGGTAGGGCATTCGCTTTGCATGGACCAGGTGACTTGCTTTTGATCCCAGCACTCTGTATGTTCCCCGGAGCACCATCTGGAGTGACCCCTGAGCACAGAGCCAGGAATAAACTCTCAGCAGAGCTGAATGTGCCCACCCCTGCCAAACCCACCCCCTGCCCAAATAAAGAAGGGACCTAGGGATGAAGGTGGAGAGATACTGCCATTATGGTGGTAGGCGGAAGGTGTGGTGCAGTAACATATCTCTAAACACAACCACAAAGCAGATTAATCCAATGAAAATAAATACATAAACATGAACTAGGAAGGCCCAGGAGGAGGAGCAACTTGTTCTGTTTGAGTCTATTTGCTTTTCCTGGAATCAGAGAAGCAATCATTTCTTATGACACATAAGAATATACATTAGGGGGCTGGAGCGATAGCACAGCGGGGAGGGCATTTGCCTTGCATGCGGCAGACCCAGGTTCAATTCCCAGCATCCCATAGGGTCCCCCAAGCACCGCCAGGAGTAACTCCTGAGTGCATGAGCCAGGAGTAACCCCTGAGCATCGCTGGGGGTGACCCAAAATGAGAAAAAAAAAAGAATACAGACTAGGAGTCAGAGTGATAGTACCACAGGGAGGGCATGTGCCTTATATGTTGATGACTGGGGTTCCATCCCTGGTGCCTTTTGTGGTCCCCCCAGCCTGCCAGGAGAAATTCCCAAGCACAGAGCCAGAAGTAAGCCCTGAACACTGCCAGGTGTGGCCCCAACCAACCAAACAAAGAAGAATATAGATTAAAAGGGGTTCATCCTTGAAACCCCTGTGCCCCTCTGAGAAATTCGTCTCTTTCACTTTCACTCCTTGTCATGCTAAGACCCCTCCACCTCTCACTTTGACTCCCCCACATTCCTTAAGGTGGGCTGTATATCCCCTCAGGCTCCTCATCTTACTTACACACACACACACACACACACACACACACACACACACACCAATCTCGATCTTCGTGCTATTCAGTTTTGATTTTTTTCCTCTATTAACCCAATTTTGGCATATCCAATATGCACGGGTAGCTTGCCAGGCTCTGCCGCACGGGCTCGATACTCTCGGTAGCTTGCTGGGCTCTCTGAGAGGGGCAGAGGAATCGAACTCAGTTGGCCGCGTGAAAGGAGAAAGCCCAACCGCTGTGCCCAAAACAGTAACAATTAAGTCTCTCAATGAGAGACGTTACCGGTGCCCGCTCGAACAAATCGATGAGCAACGGGCTGACAGTGACTGACTGACTGATTAACCCAATTGGTGTTCATTTGTTCTTTTTTTTTCTTTTTGGGTCACACCCGGTGATGCACAGGGGTTACTCCTGGCTCTGCACTCAGGAATTACTCCTCTTGGCGGTGCTTGGGGGACCATATGGGATGCTGGGAATCGAACCCAGGTTGACCGCGCACAAGGCAAATGCCCTACCCGCTGTGCTATTGCTCCAGCCCCTTATCATATATTCTTTTGCCCTGTCTTAGAAACAAAACCAGAGAGAAGCTGGAGAATTGTTCCCTGTGTCCAGTCTTAAGTCTATCGTGAAAAGCAAAATCAGATGATAAAGACCATGTTGGCAATTGTCAAACCAACGCGTGGCTCCCTGGCCATTGCTAGAACCTAGCTACTGAGGCGTGTTTGATTTATGCAGTTTTAAAGTCTCCAAAACTGAACATTTACTACGTATGCTCTAGATACCCCGGTAATATTAACTACTCATTCCATTTTCCAAAGTTCATCTCCACCATTGGATATGAACCACGATGGATTGCATGCAGATCATTTTGTCTTTACATGTATCTATATTTTATTCTATTTTAATTTATAATCCCTTTTGTTGGTTTTTTTCCTTCTCAATGGCCTTGCATTTACTCTCCAAAATAATACAGAACTCTTTATTCTGTCGAAGCATTTTTAAAGTTCTATTCAGACAGAACCTACCGGGTTTTCATGAAAGCCTAACTTGGTAAGTTCCTAATAGCCCAAATAAACTAATTAGGAATTGCAATTTAATTACACATTAATTACACAACATTTTCTTTTTAATTAGTGTCACTTAAGGTGAACTGTGACTGCAAATTTGTTTCTATCGATTGTGATGGTAATAAAGCCAGACTTAGAGTAATACCTTTTTCCTTCTTTCTTTTTTTTTTAAACAGTGCTCAATGGATTAGTCTGGTTTTACATCCTTTCCTCTTTTCTAGGGGTATTGTACCAAGTGGATTAGAGCTTCAAATGCTACAGAGATACAAAAGCACTTTACTGTAAAATATCAGACATGGGTAATTATTACTGAGAGTTTTCAATGATTTTTTTTGATGTTGAGGTAGAACTTTGAGCAATAATTTTTTTTAAATAAGAGAATAAAAAATATTTCCAGTGGGTATATAATAGTCTCCGGTGTCTTGTATACTGACGTTTTTTCTCAGATGTTTAAAACCTCAGTATGACTTAAATTTTATGAAATGGGGTCAGTGACATCTGAAAAAGTACAACAAAAATATACACTGAATATCCTGTGGACTGAAACACATAATTGCCTAATGAAAAGGTTATCCACTGTGTTAAGTCCATCACTGGCAGAAAATTTCTATTACTTCTGAGAGAGCAGATTTGGCCCTATCTTCAAAGAGCTCAAATTTTACGTTGACTGGAATTTGTCTAAGGGTATTACTATGTTCTATTGCAAGCTTATGGTATCTAATTTATGAAGTCAATTTACATGCAAAGCTTTTTGTATTCTTTGTACTACTTAAATTCATCACAATACATTTATATTTCCTTTGTGAAATAACTTCCTGCTTTATAGCTATTCAACACATAATTTTTTTAAACAAAAATTCTTTTTTTAAAAAAAAGAAATGAAATGTTTTCTTTGCTCATTGTTGTTTGTCTCTATAAGCCAATTCTAATTCAACCACCAAGTCCAGAAACCTTTAAAAAATATATCCATTCCTTGCTAGTAGAATATAGTCAGAGGCTGGGAAATGATATTTATTCAAGACTACCATCAGCAGAGTAAAAACAATTTTCTGGCATAGTAACGATGAATGCCAAAGCTATCATAATGGAGTAAGGGACCAGAGATAAACCAGAGTAAATTGAGATGACTGTTTCAAAAAGCAAGGTGGGATAAGCCATGAAATTGTAGAGTCTAGAAAAAGTTCTTGCCCTAACTCTGGTGCTCCCGGGGAGGGGTGATTTTTCTGTCTTCTGGGTGGATGCATGCATATGAATCAGTGTTTCCCTCTGACACTATCTCCATGGTTGGTAAAATGACCTCTTTCTTAAACCCCATCTCATAGCTCATTTTTCATGTCAGCAGCCTTTCTGAATGGCTATTCAGTTGCTTCACTGGCAGCAATAGAAACCCAATATGTTGAAATATATCAAATCGTATTTTTTGGGGGGTCACACCTGGCGACACACAGGGGTCATTCCTGGCTCT